>NC_053426.1:53345589-53645589 GCF_007990345.1 Gossypium hirsutum | reverse complement strand
ATAGACTTGAGGTCCGACTATTACCAACTGTGAGTGAAAGAATTAGATGTGCCCAAAACTGCTTTTCGAACAAGGTATGGTCACTATGAATTTCTTGTTATGCCATTTGGGCTAACGAATGCTCCCGCAGTATTCATGGACTTGATGAATCGAATTTACTCTCATGATGAATTTGAGCATGCTGAAGACTTGAGGACAGTTTTGCAAACTTTGAAAGATAAGCAATTGTATGCTAAGTTTAACAAAAGTGAATTTTGGCTTAAAGAAGTTGGGTTTTTGGGACATATTGTTTCGGGTGATGGCACCAGAGTTGACCCGAGTAAGATTGCGGCCATCATCGAATGGAAACCGCCGAGGAATGTGACAGAAGTTAGAAGCTTTTCAGGCTTGGCTAGCTATTACAAAATATTTGTTAAAGGATTTTCTATGATTGCCACTGCGATGACTAGGTTGCTTCAAAAGATGTTAAGTTTGAGTAGTCAGAAAAGTGTCAGCAATGTTTTGAGAAACTAAAAGCGCTACTAACTGAAGCACCAGTTTTGGTACAACCCAAGTCGGGTAAAGAATTCATGATTTATAATGATGCATCCTTGCATGGTTTGGGATGTGTACTCATGCAAAAGGGTAAGGTGATAGCCTACGCTTCAAGGCAATTAAAGCCTCATAAGAAGAACTACCCGACCCAGGACTTGGAATTGGCTGCCATTGTTTTTGCATTAAAGATTTGGAGACTCAATCTGTATGGTGAGAAGTACCGGGTGTTCACAAATCATAAAAGTTTAAAATACTTGATGACTGAAAAGGATTTGAACCTAAGGGAACGTAGATGGCTCCAATTACTCAAAGATTATGAGTTTATAATTGATTACCATCCGGGTAAGGCAAATGTAGTCACTGACGCTTTGAGTAGCAAATCATTTTTTGCCTTGAGGGCTATGGGTATGCGGCTGGCTTTGTCCGAAGATGGATCGATCTTAGCAGAGTTAAGAGTTATATCAATCTTTCTTCAACAGATTTGTGATGGCCAGAAAGTCGATAAAGAGTTACAAGCTAAAAGAGCTCAATGTGAGTCTAGTAGTGAAACAGATTTTCAGATTGACTCTGATGATTGCTTGAGATTCTGTGGTAGGATCTGTGTCCCGAACAACACCGAGTTGATTCAAAATATTTTACATAAGGCTCATAGCGGTTGTTTATCAGTCCACCCGGTCAGTACAAAGATGTATAGTGATTTAAATAAATTGTATTGGTGGAATGGTATGAAAAGGGATATCTCTGAGTTTGTGTCGAAATGTCGGATTTGCCAAAAAGTAAAGGCCGAACATCAAGTACCTTCAGGGTCACTTCAACCTATCATGATTCCCGAATGGAAATGGGACCGTATTACTATGGAGTTTGTGACAGGATTGCCTTTGTCCCCAAAGAAGAAAGATGTCGTTTAGGACGTAGTTGACAGGTTGGCTAAATCGGCTCATTTTATACCAGTAGAAACCAATTTCTTGCTTGATAAGTTAGCTGAGCTGTACATTACTGAAATTGTGAGACTTCACGGTGTACCATTGTCAATTATTTCGGATAGAGATCCAAGGTTTACTTCTCGATTTTGGTAGAAATTACAAGAAGCTTTGGGTACAAACCTAAACTTTAGTATCGCTTTTCATCCGCAGACTGATGGACAATCCGGGAGAGTAATTCAGACACTTGAAGATATGATCAGATGTTGTGTTCTTGAATTCCAAGGTAGTTGGGAAAGGTACTTACCTTTGGTTGAATTTGCTTACAACAATAGTTATCAGTCGAGCTTGAAGATGGCGCCTTATGAGGCACTGTATGGACGCAAATGTTGCACACTGTTGTATTGGACTTAGCTTAAAGAGAATAAGATTCATGGAATCGATTTAATTAAGGAAACTGTAGAAAAGGTGAAAGTAATTCGTGATTCTTTGAAAGCGGCATCGGATAGGAAAAAGTCGTACGCGAATTTGAAAAGAAAGGAAATTGAGTATTAGGTTACTGATAAAGTATTCTTGAAAGTGTCTCCATGGAAAAAAGGTCTTGAGATTTGGAAAGAAAGGAAAAATTAAGTCCTCGATTTATAAGGCCATATGAGATTACTGAAAGGATAGGGCTTGTTGCTTATCGATTGGCCTTGCCGACTAAATTAGAAAAGATTCACGATGTATTTTATGTATCCATGTTGCGTCGATATAGATCTAAGTCTTCCCATGTGATTGCACCAATAGAGGTTGAAATTAGACCAGATATGACTTAAGGTGAGGAACAGATTAAGATCTTGGCTCTTGAAGTCAAACAATTGAGAAATAAAAGTGTTGCTCTTGTGAATGTTTTATGGCAAAGACATGGGGTTGAAGAGGCTACATGGGAGCCCGAGGAGACTATGAGGAAATAGTATCCAAACTTTTTTACTGGTAAGAGTTTCGGGGACGAAAATTCTCAAAAGGGGGAGAGTTGTAACATCCCAATTTAGGGCCTAGTCGAAACAGTGGTTTCGAGACCACATATCTGAAATAGGAATAAATACTTCATGATTATTATGAGGTCTAGGATGAGAATGTATGTTTAAGTAGAAATTTCATGGAGAAATTCTATGCCTAAGATGCTTAATTTGACATTAGGGACCAAATTGAAAAATATGTAAAACATGAGTTCTAGAAGATTTTAGCATGAAATTGAGTTGGATTATAAATTAGAGGTCCTCAAATAGTAATTTGACCAAGTTCTAAAAATTTGGACAAAAATAGGCATGCATGGGTAAAAATTTAAAGAAAGGCCTTAGGGGCATTTTGGTCATTTTGTTATTTAAAGAATAAAAATGAAAAAATCAAGTAAAAATGTTGTCCATCTCCTACATGGTGTGCCAAAAATTCAAGAGGCTCCATAGCTAGGGTTTTCAACATTTCAAGCTTGATTGTAAGTGCTCCCTAGCCCCGTTTTTGATTTTTTTTTATATTTTTGAGATCCTCGAAGCACGTTCTAGCCATTTCTACCCTTATTTTAAGCTAGGGTTCATGTTCAAAAACTTACCCATGTGTGACATGTTTGAATTTTGGTGTTTAATGGAGGAATATGAAAGTTTGATGTATGATAAACATATTTTGTCAAGTTGTTTTCCATGAAAACATCTAAAAAGGACCATGTTGCAAAAGATGTAAAAGTGAGTAATAGAAAAGTGAAATAATGGAAAATGTGGGCTTTTATAAGCTAGGATGTAATTCGATTAGACTTGGGAAATTAAGGGAATGCATGTATTTCATTATACGAGCATAGGGACTAAAATGTAAAAAAGTGCAAAGTTAGTGGTAAATAGGTAGTTTTTCCATAGAGTAAGTTTCCAAGCTGAAATTGAAGAATGTGATGAAATAATAATTTAACCTATTTATATAAACTCAGAAAGACCAATTCTGGAAGTATATCGTGAAAAACAAAAGGTTTTGGAATAGTCGGAATCCAAACCCGAGACATCATTTAAGCAAGTTTATGTAACCTAATTGGATGTTTATGCATGTTGGCTTTAATTATTGTATCAAATTGAATGTGAAATGCATAAATAACGAATTGTATAAAAATTTCTATAAATCCAAAATTGATTGAAAAATGGATTAGAATCCGTTTGAATATGGAATTCCGATGGATAGGTCACTTTTCATGAAAAATAGGATCCTGTATGTGTTGCAGAAAGGATTTAGCCTGGACGGGTAATCCATTAATCTCATTATAGAAAGGATTTAGCCCAAATGGGTAATCCAATTATAGAAAGGATTTAGCCCGAATGGGTAATCTTGAAATGAGCCTATTGAGCATACGTTTCAATTAGGATTTGGCCTAGACTACTAATCCAGGTTAGACTCTGTAGGGTATTCTTTGTCATGTAAAGGATTTAGTCTGGACTGGTAATCTAACAAAGCCGTTAGAGTAAATGGAATAGCTAGCATTGAGCCTGGACTGGTAATTCTACTGTAAGAGATGTGGCTCGAGAGTGTACCGGATAGGGTACTACTGGACATGAATTGACGGTTAATAAAATAGTACACATGGAGCGTACTAAGTGATGAAATATCCATCGAGAATTTAAGGATTCACTGGATAAAATGTTTGTACATGACATGAGAAATACAAATTTGAATAGGTATATGATGTGATGAGCTCATCTATGGATCTTGAAAATTTATGTGACTAACTTATTCATTGAGTGCATGTGTTTAGGGAAAATTTTTATAATTGATGGATAACATGGATTATTGTGATTATATGTTAAAAATGACTGATAAGTTTACTTTCCATTATATGAACTTACTAAGCATGTAATGCTTACCCCTTTTTTACTTTTCACTGTCTTATAGAGCTTTTAGACTCGTGAAGGGTTGAGGACGGTGGGAGTTTGATCACACTATTGGCATTCTCGTTTTGGGTATAAAAAAACTATTCGTTTTGATATAATGGCATGTACAGGGTAACTTATCTTTTGGTTATATGGGTCATTTAAATTAGCCAAGAGTAATGGCTCATGATGGTTGATGAATTATTTTGTATATGGCCATGAAATATGACTTCTATTTTACTATAGGGTTGTAACCCTTATTATTCATGCATGCATGCAATGTGTTCATATGGATGTAAGGTAAGACATATTTATTTGGTAAATGGCCCATGATAATGTGTAAGGCCACAACAATGTTATAAATGTATAAAGTTGGAAAAAAGGATATAAAAACCTAGAGGTTATGAATTGGTATGAAAAGATTAGGAAATGCATGTAAAAATTGAGATAGTGCATGGAGGCATTAGGGACATAATTTAATCATGGATTTGGATATTGGAGTAGTTCAAATGTGAATGGTTGAATGATGAGAACATATACAAATGAATGAGTCCTTAAAGGGTGGCAAAAAGGCTTGGAGAATAGTCTTGAAATTGTCCACAAGGGTAGAAACACGGGCGTGTGTCTAGGCCGTGGGTGACACACGGTTTACCCCATGGGCGTGTGATCTGGCTGTGTGACCCCTGCACCTTAATTTTATAAGTCAGAATGCCCAGCAGTAAAGACATGGGCTAAGACACGAGCGTGTGTCTTAGCCATTGAGAGACACGGCCTAACCACATGGGTGTGTGCTCTAACCGTGTGAAGTCTGCACCATTTTTATGAAAAATCATTTAATTTAATTTGGCCACATGGCCTGGCCACACGGGCATGTGACACGGCCGTGTGACCTTATTTTGGTGCTGGCGTCATAGTCAGAGAGTTACATGACCTATGGACACGAACGTGTCAAAAGCACACGGGCGTGCCCCCATTTCACACAGGCGTGTGACTTTGTATTTAAGAAAATTTCGTAAGTTTCCCTCAAGTTTTCGGTTGGGTCCCAAACTACTTTTGATGTATGTTTTGGATCTCGTAGGTCCATACAAGGGAGGTTCTGCATATGTTTGAATGACTTTTGATTTGAAAGGGATATTATAGCTCGATTTTGCTTCAACAATTGTATGAATGTCTGGTAATGCTTCGTACCCTATCCCAGCCTCAGATACGGGAAAGGGGTGTTACATTTAGATGGCCATGAAATATGGCTTATATTTTACTATTGGGTTGTAACCCTTATTAATCATGCATGCATGCAATGTGTTCATGTTGATGTGGTTGCTTGGAAATGGTGGATGTAAGGTATGGCATATTTATTTGGTGAATGGCCCATGATCAATGAGTATGGCCACAACAATGTTAGAAATGTGTGAAGTTGGAAAGAAGGATATAAAAACCTAGAGGTTATGAATTGGTATGAAAAGAGTAGGAAATGCATGTAAAAATTGAGATAGTGAATGGAGGCATTAGAGACATAATTTAATCATGGATTTGGATATTGGAGTAGTTCAAATGTGAATGGTTGAATGCTGAGAACATATACAAATGAATGAGTCCTTAAAGGGTGGCAAAAAGGCTTAGAGAATAGCCTTGAAATTGTCCACATGGGTAGACACACGGGCTTGTGTGTAGGCCGTGTGTGACGCACTGTTTGCCCCATGGGCGTGTGATCTGGCTGTGTGTCTCCTACACCTTAATGTTATAAGTTAGAATGCCTAGCAGTAAACACATGGGCGTGTGTCTTAGCCATGTGAGAGACACGGCCTAACCACATGGGCATATGCTCTGGCCGTGTGAAGTTTGCACCATTTTTATAAAAAATCATTTAATTTAATTTGGCCACATAGCTTGGCCACATGGGCGTGTGACACGGGAGTGTGACACGGGAGTGTGACACAGGCGTGTGACCTTATTTTGGTGCTGACGTCATAGTCAGTGAGTTACACGGTCAGTGGGCACGAGCATGTCCCCATTTCACATGGGACTGAATACGAGCGAGAGTTTGTTAGACTTAGTAAGTATGCTCGAGAATGTGTTTCAACAGAGGCTATTATGTGTAAGAGATTTGAAGATGGGCTGAATGAGGACATCGGGTTATTAGTTGGGATTTTAGAGTTGAAAGAATTTGTTGTGCTAATCGAACGAGCTTGCAAAGTTGAAGAGTTGATTAAGGAAATGAGAAAAGCTAAGTTTGAGGATAGAGATTTGAGAAGGAGGCCGATGAATAAGTCATTTTAATCTTCGTCAAAGAAATCGAGAGATTTGTGTGCTCGCTCCAATGCTTCATCTGGGTATCCCAACAGAGGTCATGGGAAGCAATATTCGGGTTCTAAGCCCCAAACTACATCCATAGTGAGCGTAGGTATTGCTAGGTCTAATAAGCCTGAATACCAACATTGTGGTAAATGACATCCCGGTGAATGTAGGATGAATAAGCTGGCTTGTTTCAAATGCGGCTCCTAAGATCACTTTATCTGAGACTGCCCTGAAATGGTTGAAAAAGGTAATTTTTAGAATGCAAGATCGAGTAACACTACTGCTAGAGGGAGCCCAGTGAGAAATACGGGAAATGGGTCCAGTAGTGGAGGAGTATCCAAAGACTCAGCTGTGAGATTGGAAGCTAGAGCATCTATGAGAACTTATGCTATTCGTGCTTGCGAGGATGCGTCCTCCCCTGACGTGATCACTGGTATATTTTCTCTTTATGATACTAATGTAGTTCCATTAATTGATCCTGGATCGACTCATTCCTATATTTGCATGAAGTTGGTATCTAGTAAGAATTTTTCTATTGAGTCTATTGAGTTCGTGATTAAGGTGTCGAACCCCTTAGGCAAACATGTTTTAGTTGATAAAGTTTGCAAGAGTTGTCCTTTAATGATTCAGGATCACTGTTTGTTGGCTAATTTAATGCTTCTGCCATTTGATGAGTTTGATATGATACTTGGAATGGATTGGTTGACTTTGCATGATGTTGTAATGAATTGTAGACAAAAGGTTATTGAATTGAAATGTCAAAATAGTGAAACTCTTCGAGTTCAGTCGGATGAGTCGAGTGAATTGCCTATTGTGATTTCGTTAATGTCGGCTCAGAGGTATGTAAGAAAGGGTTGTGAAGCATTTCTCGCTTATGTACTGAATACTAAGGTGTCTGAATTGAAGGTTGAATCTGTGCCGGTAATTTGTGGATATTCGGATGTGTTCCCAGAAGAGTTGCTTGGATTACCCCCAATAGGGAAAGTCAAATTTGCTATTGATTTAGTACTGGGGACTGCACCAATATCGATAGCTCCATATAGGATGGCTCTGACCGAATTGAAAGAATTAAAGTCTTAGTTACAAGAGTTGACAGACAAGGGTTTTACAAGACCAAGTTTTTCTCCCTAGGGTGCATCGGTATTATTCGTCAAGAAGAAAGATGGATCCATGAGACTTTGTATCGATTATCATCAACTCAACAAGGTTACAATAAAGAACAAGTATCCTTTATCAAGGATTGATGATTTGTTTGACCAGTTGAAAGGGGAAACAGTATTCTCGAAGATAGATTTGAGATCTGGTTATTATCAGCTGAATGTTAAAGACTCGGATGTGCCAAAAACCGCGTTCAGAACGAGGTATAGGCACTATGAATTTCTTGTTATGCCTTTTGGATTAACTAATGCTCTTGCTCTTTTTATGGATTTGATGAATGGGATCTTTAGACCATATTTGGACAAGTTTGTAGTTGTGTTCATTGATGACATTTTTATTTATTCTCGAGATAAGGCTGAGCATGTCAAACATTTAGGAATTTTATTGTAGACTTTGAGAGGTAAGAAATTGTTTGCTAAGCTCAGCAAAAGTGAGTTTTGGCTTTGAGAAGTTGGACTTTTGGGCCATATTGTCTTAGCAGAAGATATAAGGGTTGATCCAAGTAAGATTTCGGCAATTTTTGATTGGAAAATGCCGAGAAAAGTATCCAAGGTTAGAAGCTTTTTGGGCTTGGCTAGTTATTATCGATGTTTTGTTAAAGGATTCTCGATGATTTCTACACCTATGTCAAAATTGTTACAAAAAATGTTAAGTTCGAGTGGTCAAATGAATGTCAAAAGAGTTTTGAACAGTTGAAAGCATTGTTAACTGAGGCATTGATATTAGTGCAACCTGAATCAAGAAAAGAGTTTGTAATTTTCAGCGACGCATCATTGAATGGTCTTGGATGTGTGTTGATGCAAGAGGGCAAAGTGATAGCTTATTCCTTGAGACAGTTGAAACTGCACGAAAAGAATTATCCGACGCAGACTTGGAATTGGCTGCCATTGTGTTTGCTTTAAAAATTTGGCGACACCATTTATTTGGTGAAAAGTGCCACATCTTTATCGACCACAAGAGTTTGAAGTATTTAATGGCTCAGAAGGATTTGAATTTACGACAACAGAGTTGGCTTGAGCTATTAAAAGATTATGAGTTGGTAATCGAATATCATCCGGGAAAGGCAAATGTAGTCGCCGATGCTTTGAGTAGGAAATCTTTGTTTGCTTTGAGAGCAATGAATCCATATATTCATTCATGTAAGTCAAATTCCCATATATGGGCCACTTAATCAACTAAACCCAATCATATTTTATTTCTTATAATTCATAAACAATCCATGCTTCAAATTTCAATCACATCAATATCATCAATCTATACCATTATTCAAACAAAACTTGCATGCATCAAAGCCATGTTAACACGCTCTATAAATAAAGTTTTATATTTTTGATTTATTCCATATAGCCATTACAATAATAGCATTCGCATACCTAATATGAATTCATGCATATATTATTACATTTCATATTCCTAGCATATATTAAAACATCCATTTGCGTACATTTAATTCATTTGCTAATTATCAAATGTACAATTTCATATTCCTATGCACATTTGTATATCAAATCAAAACAAGCTATATTGTACAACATATTAATCATCTATATGAGAGTCATTAACAAACATCATCAAATGGTCGAATATAATTGTCATTATTACAAAGTTATGCGTACTGCATTATAGCAACATTAACATTTTCGAACACTAATAACAAATCAAAGAACACTTAAGTCATATGCTACTTTTTTTACGCCCAAAATAAATATAAACAACCAATCAATTAGCCATATATATTTGGTCATCAAATTAACCTCAATAGATCATACTATTATCCCAACGAAACCTCGACTAAGTATACATTTAGTAAATAAGCGTTAAACCAACAACTTGACCTTTAAATACTGAACCATAAACAAATATGTCATTAGCATATGTATTTATTTTACCTATCATTAACCGAATATATATATCATATATCATAATTTATCTCACAAAACAACCAAAGCAATTTTTATCATTCACACACCAATTTACAAGGCAATTTATACATCAAAACATAGGTCATTAATAAGCCACACCAAATAGCCAAATTCACATGGCATAGCATAGTCATTACATTGCAAATATGAACACATACCAACATTAAAATTTATTTGAATAATTACCCACATTACCATCATTCAACCTAAATTGTAACTATCCACAAAAGCAAAATATACCATTTTGAGCACAATTGACAATTCAAACATACTTATTCCACATGCAAAATTATCATGTTTAAACATCATATATTCAACCATTTGAATATTCATTTATTTGGTTATCAAATATAACTGCAATAAGTCATACCGTTATCACAATGAAACCTCAACTAGGTACACCAATAGATAGCTAATTTACTTCATTAACTTACCACATTATACATGCTCAAATGACCAACCAATCATTCGTATAACATTATCATCTTTTTCCATTAACAACTGTATGCAAACAATCACATATACATAATTTAGCTTATGAAAACATATGCAAATATAGCAAAAACACATCTATCAACCGAATAATTACTCAACTAAAACATGTAACCAAGACACCATACATACATACCATGAAACATACTTCCCAAAATAAGCTTATACCATGACTGAATATACATAAACATTAACCTCATTAACAAGCCATTTCGCATGGCTATATATATATATACAAATCAAAATGAACCATACCGAAACTAGCCTATACATGCCACATAATCAAAAACCTCAAAGCTTTTATTTACTGAAGCGATAACAGGCTAGTGTGATGAGATCTCCTTCGACTTCCAACCTGAGCCAGTCTCCGAAACTCTATAAACATAGGAAAAATGCACACAAAGTAAGCTTTAAAGCTTAGTAAGCTTGTATCTTAATAAATTTAACATAACAAATAATTCCATTATAAGGCCATATGCATGATATACTATCTCATACAACTTTTTCAAGTTATAAAACATATTCTCATATTGTATTATCATCATCCAATGTTATACTTGCTTACTTCAAAAACTTTAGCTTTCACAAGCTTATTCAGCTCAATTTTCCTATATCATTCAATTCACACTTTCATATATCCAAATAAGCACATTATGGAAATAACACATCTAATGATATATACATATATGTAAATCTTATATCATTATTTATACTCAATTTCACCTTTTATACATATAACATCTGACAATTTCACTTATGCCACTTAATATACTGTATATTATTCATTTATTCATGTTTCATTTACACATACTCACATTTCATTTCCATATGCATCACATAACATTCTTTGCACATATATACTTACTTTTCATTTTCAAATATTATATATATTTCAACGTACCTGAATCAGAATGTCTTTCATTTAATCATTTATTTCTCGGAATGCCCGTTGAACCGTTCGGAATCAATAAGGATACTCGGATAACTCATAAGCTCGTACAATGCCAACGTCCTAGATATGATCTTACATGAAATCAAATATCGATGCCTGTGACAGCCCCAAATTGACCCTAGTCAGAAAGTGGTTTCGGGACCACTAAACTGAGTCATAAAAATAATTAACCGTCATAGTTGATGCTCATTATATGTACATATGCTTGTGTGAAAATTTCATGTTTGAATTTTGTTAATTGTAAGTGAATTTTATCAAATAGGACTTATGTGAGAAAATTTAGAAATGTGCTAGGCAAATGTAAAGTGGCCTAATAATGCATGTTGTGAAGATGATGGGTTTGCATGTCAAATTACCCAAAATTAAAGCATAGTGGCTGGCCATGCTATGCGTGGAAACATGTTGTAAACATGTTGTGTAGTGTGTTATGTTAGAAAGAATAAAAAAAAAGGGGTTAGGATTAAAGTAATGCAAAGGGAGGAGTGATGAAAAAAAATTGTCTCACCCATGCCCCCCCATTGCCGTGAATTGAAGAAAGAAAACAAAAAAAATGCGTTCATCCTTGAACATCTTTGGCCGAAAATTTTAAGGAGAAAGGAAGAAGAAAGGATTTTCTTGCTTCTTGTTCGGTTGGTTGGTGTTTAGGAGGAGGTATGTTTGGTGTTGTTCCATGAGATTCATGCATGTTTTCATTTTATTTTATTTTATTTATTTGTTAGTTTGAGTTCTATCTAGCCCATGGTTTAGATCTTTGCTATGTGATGGAGATGATATTCGGCCATGGGTGTTGTCTTCTTGGTTGATGTTTGATGTGGTGGTGATGAGGCATGAAGATGGGTTAAGTTTTGGCTAAAGAGGATTTGTGATTGATGCCATTTGCATGCTAAATATGAAGCTTTGTAATGATACATGTGGTGGTGGATTTTCTTTTTAGCATTCTTGAGTTAGGCCTTAAGTTCTTTGTTTAACCCATGACCAAAATTTAAGTGGTATGGTGTCTTGATGCATTCGGCCATGTTAGGAAGTAGAAGAGAAGCATGGTTTTTGATCATGTTATTTGGATGAAAATGGTAGTAAGGTGAAGTGCAAATGTTAGTATTTGATCTCTAGAGTATATATGTGTATTAGCCGAGTTTTGAACTTAAAACGAATTGGTATTTAGTCAACACAAGTAACCATAATTGTAGAATGTATTAAGTGTTGCAATCGGCCTCAACATAGACATGCATATTCGGCCATAGAAAGAAGATTGGTGTTGCATGTATTCGGTTAGAGGCAAGCATATTGATGCTTTTATTTTGGCTTAGACAATCGGCTAAAAGGGAGTGTGGGTTAATATGTTGAGTTGATTCATGATTTCATATGTATGTGACTTTAATGTCTAATGTATATATATGGGCTAAGTACTTTGAGTTCCTCTTTTCGATGCTCAAATGATTAAATCAATTTATTTGTTAAATTAAGCTCAAGAGCAAAGGGGAACTAAATCCGATAAAGGGAAGGAAAAAGTGGTCGAACAGCCATCGGAATCGTTCGACAACATCCGAGGTAAGTTTTCGAGTAACGAGACTTAGTTTACGATTTGATTAAGTCATGACGTATGAGCATAACAAATATACGGTGATATGATGATTCTACTTGAATTATATGTTGAGTTAATTAGTCTATATGTATGACGGGTAGCCGTATGTGCATAGAGATCGTGTCACAAAGTAAACTAAACCATGCTGTTTGTATGTGGCTAGTGAGCCGAAAATGGGATTGCTTAATACGTGACTTGTGTTTGAACTCTAATTATGAAAATGAAATATAGATGTGTCATGATTTATTGATATGTGCATGAATATTTGGATGATAACCGGGCTAAGTCCCGAAGGCATTTTGCGCTAGTGACTAGTTCCGGGCTAAGTCCCGAAGGCATTTGTGCAGTTATTACATCCGGGCTAAATCCCGAAGGCATTTGTGTGAGTTACTATATCCGGGCTAAGTCCCGAAGGCAATGGTGCGAGTTACTATATCCGGGCTATGTCCCGAAGGCATTGAGCGAGTAGCTATATCCGGTTAAATCCCGAAGGTACTTGGCTTGGGAATGAGCGACCTTGCTGTAATAGTTTCAATTAATATGCTCGTAAAATCCCAGCAATGAGGTATGTCTCGTATATGCATTGATTTAGTTGATCCCTTACAATTAGTATTCGCTCAGTCGATAAATGAGCTACCGGCCTTTGGCTAAGTTGATCTTTTGTGTATGAATATAAGGGTTGGTAATGTGAAGTAAGTATGATATTGAGAATTTGTGCATATGAAATTATCTGTTTAGCCATATGAATGCTACACTTTAGTTGTGTCTAATTTTATGGCTCAAACTTACTAAGCATTAAATGCTTACTCCGTTCTTTGAATCTTTGTTTTATAGATTTTGGTTTCGTCAGCTATCGGACTCGGGATTATTGAAGTCGAAGTCACCCACACTATCAAAGCCCCCTTTGGTTCACTTTTGGTTGAACTTTGAAATGGCATGTATAGGACTACCCGTTTTGTTGTTGGTCATGGACCCTTTGGTTTTGTATAAATTTGGATAGCCATGCGAAAATGGCTTATATACACTTTGAGCTTAGTATTATAATCGCCTTGTATGATGTTCGTTAAGAGGTATGGAAATGTTTGGGAATGATTAGCCATTGGAATGGTTAATCATGATCATATTTTGTGCTATATATGCTAAAGGGCTAGTTGAATCATGGAAACTATGTAATAGGTAAAGTCTACCTTAAAAAAATAGATGCTGATAGTAGCAATGACGTGAATGTAAAAAATAACTAAAAATAGTAGGAATGGAATTAAATAGTGAATAAATTATGTAATCGAACCTTGATGAATTTAGTTTCATAGGAAAGTAACGAAACGATCATATGAATAGTATATTATGAGATATTTAGGTTTTCACGAAATAGGGCCAGAGCGGTTTCTGGATTCCCTGTTCCGAATTTGGAAATTCATTATAAATTAACCAGAGATAATAAGAAGTCATGCCATATATGTATAGATTCCTTTTCGAGACTAGTTTCTATAGAAACAAACGACATCTGTATTGAAGCCCTGTACAGGGAGATATCCAAGTCGTAATGCACAAAGGTCAGTGTAGTCGAACCCTAAAACAGGGGAGACTTTAACTAATAAACTCTACTAATTGGTTCGACCAAAAATTCTAGAAAAAAATTTGTAGATGGACATATGAGTCTAGTTTTAGGAAAAATTTACGGAACTGGTTTTTGAGTTTTGGAACTGGAGATATGATTTTTAAGGTGATAGTGACGCAGTTAGCCAGCTCGTTTGGAAATTTAAAATGGACTGTGCAAATAAGTGATTTAAGTCTGCAAACCCCTCGTGTCCGACTCCGGCAACGGTCTCGGGTACGGGGTGTTACAGTTAAACTGGTATCAGAGCTACGGTTTAGTCGATTCTAGGACTACCGTAATACGTTTGGGTCTAGCTATACATGCCATTATGTGATTATTTGATAGTGTGGTGATTTCTGACATTTGCAAATGTGTTTACTTATAGTAATGGATCCCGATCCCGACCGAGCGGTAGCTGATGATCTTGAGAGTGTAGCACTTGCTCTCGCACAAGGGACAGCGCCGACGGACTCTCAACCTATTGCTAGTAATCCGAATGATGAAGCTAGAGAAGCTTTTTATAGGGTGATGAATGATTGGTTCAACCAATACATTCGGACTAATACGGCTGTTCCACAACCTCCATTCCCGAAAAACACAACCCCTGTACCTACGATACCTCCGGTAGCTGACCAAATAAGGTCAAATAAGCCCCCAGTTGACAGAATCCGAAAGCATGGGGCTACTGAATTTAAAGCTACGGACAGCGATGATGCCGAGCAAGCTGAATTTTGGTTGGACAACACTATTCGGGTACTCGACGAGCTATCTTGCACACCCGATGAGTGCCTAAAGTGTACTATCTCCTTGCTTTGTGATTCTGCCTACTATTGGTGGAATACGTTGACTTCTATTGTGCCCAGAGAGTAAGTAACTTGGGAGTTTTTCCAAACCGAGTTTCGAAAGAAGTATATCAGTCAGAGACTCATTGACCAAAAACGGAATGAATTTCTTGAACTCAAACAAGGTTCCATGTCGGTTACCGACTATGAACGAAAATTTGTGAGGCTTAGCCGGTACGCGCGAGAATGCATTTCTTCAAAAGCTGTGATGTGTAAACGTTTCGAAGATGGACTGAATGATGATATAAAGCTGTATGTTGGCATTTTAGAAATCCGAGAATTTGTGGTACTTGTCGAGCGAGCTTGCAAAGCCGAGGAGCTCAGTAAGGAGAAAAGGAAAGCCGATGTGGGAGCAAAGGAGTTTCGTAAGAGATCTTTAGGAAAGCCCTTTCAACAGTCATCGAAGAAATTTAAAGATGACTTAGGCCGGTCTAGGGACACTTCGGGTTTTTCTAGACTAGATCGCGATCGACCCCCTGTGAGCACACGCGTCACTTCGATCGCCAGTGTTGGAAATGATCGTCGAGACAGAACGAGTGCCAGTATTGTGGTAAATGGCATTCGGGGAGTTGTAGATTTCATGACCGCTCCTGTTACAAGTGCGGATCAGTTGACCACTTCATTAAAGATTGCCCGAGGTTGTCTGAACAGAATGTAAATCAGAGTGGGAAACCGGGTGCTACCACTGCTCGAGGTAGACCATCTAGAAATACGGGCAATGCTAGTGGTGGTCAGAGAGGATCTAGAGATGCTACGACTAGATCTGAGGCTCGTGCTCCTGCTAGGGCTTATGCTATACGCGCACGCGAGGATGCTTTCTCGCTAGATGTTATTTCTGGTACTTTTACTCTCTTTGATACTAATGTGATTGCTTTGATTGACCCTGGTTCTACTCATTCTTATATATGTGAAACCTTAGCATCCAGTAAGACTTTACCTATTGAGTCTACTGAGTTCGTAATTCGGGTGTCAAATCCCTTGGGTCGTTACGTGCTTGTCGACAAAGTGTGTAAGAAATGTCCCCTCGAGGTTCCTATTTTCCGGCGGACTTGATGCTTTTGCCGTTTGATGAATTTGATGTTATCCTCGGTTTAGATTGGTTGATCGTGCATGATACGGTTGTGAATTGCAAAAGCAAGACTATTGATTTGAGGTGCACAAATAACGAGATAATCCGAGTTGAGTCTACGGACTTAAAGGGGTTGCCAGCTGTAATATCATCAATGTTGGCCCAGAAATATGTAAGAAAGGGGTGCGAAGCATACCTTGCGTATGTACTTGATGACAAAGAGTTAGAAAAGAAACCCGAATCTGTGCCGGTGGTTTGTGAATACCCGGATGTTTTTCCTGAGGAATTACCGGGTTTACCACCTGTTCGGGAGGTAGAGTTTGGTATTGAGCTTGTACCTGGGACTACGCCGATTTCGATAGCTCCGTATCGTATGGCACCAACCAAGTTAAAAGAGTTGAAAGCTCAGTTGCAAGAATTGACGGATAGAGGTTTTGCTCGACCAAGTTTCTCACCTTGGGGTGCACCAGTATTGTTTGTGAAAAAGAAGGACGGAACCATGAGGTTGTGCATCGACTATCGTCAGCTGAATAAGGTGACAATAAATAATAAATATCCGATGCCATGTATTGACGATTTGTTTGATCAACTAAAGGGAGCCTCAGTGATTTCAAAGATAGATTTGAGATCGGGTTATTACCAGTTGCGAATTCGAGATTCGGATATACCCAAAACTGCTTTCAGAATGAGATACGGTCACTATGAGTTCTTAGTGATGCCGTTTGGGCTTACTAATGCCCCTGCGGTATTTATGGATTTGATGAATCGGATCTTCAGACCGTATTTGGATCGGTTTGTAGTCGTGTTTATCGATGATATTTTGGTTTATTCGAGAAATGAAACCGATCATGCTGAACACTTGGGATTAGTGTTGTAAATTTTACGGGATAAGCAGTTATATGCTAAGTTCAGTAAGTGTGAGTTCTGGTTAAGAGAGGTTAGCTTCTTGGGTCATGTGGTATCCGCATCGGGTATTCGAGTTGACCCGAGCAAAATTTCAGCCATACTTAACTGGAAGCCTCCGAGAAATATTACTGAGGTTCGGAGCTTTTGGGACTTGCCGGTTACTACCGACAGTTTGTGAAAGGTTTCTCGATGATAGCCACACCAATGACGAAACTACTTCAGAAGGATGTTAAGTTTGAATGGACAGAAAAGTGTCAGAAAAGTTTCGAACAATTGAAAACTCACTTGACGGAAGCTCCAGTACTAGTGCAGCCCGAATCAGACAAGGAGTTCGTCATTTATAGTGATGCATCCCTACTTGGGTTGGGTTGCGTATTGATGCAAGAAGGTCGAGTTGTGGCCTATGCGTCGAGACAATTAAAGCCATATGAGAAAAATTATCCGACCCATGATCTCGAACTAGCTGCCATCGTATTCGCTTTGAAAATATGGCGACACTACTTATTTGGTGAGAAGTGCCATGTATATTCGGATCACAAAAGTCTCAAATATTTGATGACTCAAAGAGACTTGAATCTGCGACAAAGACGTTGGCTCGAGTTGTTAAAAGATTATGAGCTTGTCATTGACTATCACCCGGGAAAGGCTAATGTGGTTGCGGATGCCTTAAGTCGTAAATCACTGTTTGCTTTATGAGCGATGAATGTACACTTGTCTGTTCTATCCGACAATGTGTTAGTGGCAGAATTAAAGGCCAAACCATTATTGATTCATCAAATTCGTGAAGCCCAGAAAGTCGATGATGAATTGGCTGCAAAACGTGCTGAATGTTGTTCCGAATATGGAATCAGAGTTTCAAATTGATGATGACGATTGTTTGAGGTTCAAAAGTCGGTTGTGTGTTCCAAGAAATTCAGGACTCATTTCGATGATTCTGAACGAAGCTCATTGTAGCCGAATGTCAATTCACCCGGGGAGTACGAAAATGTACAACGATCTGAGACGTCAGTTTTGGTGGCATGGTATGAAACGAGACATTTCCGATTTTGTTTCGAAGTGTTTAATATGTCAGCAAGTGAAGGCGGAACATCAAGTGCCTACGGGTTTACTTCAGCCGATCATGATACCTGAATGGAAATGGGATCGAGTCACGATGGATTTTGTATCTGGGTTGCCATTGTCGGCAAGTAAGAAAGATGCGATTTGGGTTGTCGTGGATAGACTGACTAAGTCAACTCACCTTATCCCCGTACGCACGGACTTTTCATTGGAAAAACTAGCTGAGTTGTATGTTTCTCAGATTGTGAGATTACACGGGGTACCGATTTCTATTGTGTCGGATTAAGATCCAAAATTCACCTCGTGATTTTGGAAGAAATTGCAAGAAGCTTTGGGTACCAAGCTGCATTTTAGCACTGCTTTTCATCCACAAACCGATGGTCAATCCGAGCGGATAATTCAGATACTTGAGGATATGTTGAGATGTTGCATCCTCGAGTTTAGTGGTTCATGGGAGCGGTATTTACCTTTGATTGAATTCGCTTACAACAATAGTTTTCAATCAAGTATTAAGATGACACCTTACGAGGCTTTGTACGGGCGTAAATGCCGTACACCATTGTTTTGGACCGAGCTCGATGAAAGTAAAATTTTTGGAATTGATTTGATTAAAGATGCCGAACAGAAAGTAAAAGTAATCCGTGAAAGTCTGAAGGCAGCCACAGATCGTCAGAAGTCGTATGCGGATTTGAAACGAAAGGACATTGAATATCAGGTGGGAGATAAAGTGTTTCTTAAAGTTTCACCTTCGAAAAAGATACTCAGATTTGGGCGTAAGGGCAAATTGAGTCCGAGGTTCATTGGGCAATATGAAATATCCGAACGAGTCGGTCCAGTTGCGTATCGATTGATTTTACCCCCTGAACTTGAAAAGATTCACGACGTCTTTCATGTTTCAATGCTTCGACGTTATAGATCTGATCCATCGCACATAATTAGTCCATCAGAGGTTGAAATTCAAGCCAATATGAGTTATGAAGAAGAACCGATTCGTATCCTAGCTCGTGAAGTGAAAGAGTTACGAAACAAAAAGGTTCCTTTAGTAAAAGTGTTATGGCTCAAACACGGGATGGAAGGAGCTACTTGGGAACCTGAGAACTCTATGAAAGAGCGATACCCAAACCTATTTACCGGTAAGATTTTCGGGGACGAAAATTTCTTAAGTGGGGGAGAGTTGTGACAGCCCCAAATTGACCCTAGTCGAAAAGTGGTTTCGGGACCACTAAACCGAGTCATAAAAATAATTAACCGTCATAGTTGATGCTCATTATATGTACATATGCATGTGTGAAAATTTCATGTTTGAATTTTGTTAATTGTAAGTGAATTTTATCAAATAGGACTTATGTGAGAAAATTTAGAAATGTGCTAGGAAAATGTAAAGTGGCCTAATAATGCATGTTGTGAAGATGATGGGTTTTCATGTCAAATTACCCAAAATTAAAGCATAGTGGCCGGCCATGCTATGGGTGGAAACATGTTGTAAACATGTTGTATAGTGTGTTATGTTAGAAAGAATAAAAAAAGGGGTTAGGATTAAAGTAATCCAAAGGGATGAGTGATGAAAAAAAATTGTCTCACCCATGCCCCCCCATTGCCGTGAATTGAAGAAAGAAAACAAAAAAAAAGCGTTCATCCTTGAACATCTTTGGCCGAAAATTTTAAGGAGA
The DNA here is from genome assembly GCF_007990345.1 of Gossypium hirsutum. Lineage (NCBI taxonomy): Eukaryota > Viridiplantae > Streptophyta > Magnoliopsida > Malvales > Malvaceae > Gossypium > Gossypium hirsutum. Next base: position 53,625,706 of record NC_053426.1, on the reverse strand, counting down.
AAGGAAGAAGAAAGGATTTTCTTGCTTCTTGTTCGGTTGGTTGGTGTTTAGGAGGAGGTATGTTTGGTGTTGTTCCATGAGATTCATGCATGTTTTTTTATTTTATTTTATTTATTTGTTAGCTTGAGTTCTATCTAGCCCATGGTTTAGATCTTTGCTATGTGATGGAGATGATATTCGGCCATGGGTGTTGTTTTCTTGGTTGATGTTTGATGTGGTGGTGATGAGGCATGAAGATGGGTTAAGTTTCGGCTAAGGAGGATTTGTGATTGATGCCATTTGCATGCTAAATGTGAAGCTTTGTAATGATACATGTGGTGGTGGATTTTCTTTTTAGCATTCTTGAGTTAGGCCTTAAGTTCTTTGTTTAACCCATGACCAAAATTTAAGTGGTATGGTGTCTTGATGCATTCAGCCATGTTAGGAAGTAGAAGAGAAGCATGGTTTTTGATCATGTTATTTGGATGAAAATGGTAGTAAGGTGAAGTGTAAATGTTAGTATTTGATCTCTAGAGTATATATGTGTATTAGCCGAGTTTTGAACTTAAAACGAATTGGTATTTAGTCAATACAAGTAACCATAATTGTAGAATGTATTAAGTGTTGCAATCGGCCTCAACATAGACATGCATATTCGGCCATAGAAAGAAGATTGGTGTTGCATGTATTCGGTTAGAGGCAAGCATATTGATGCTTTTATTTTGGCTTAGACAATCGAGTAAAAGGGAGTGTGGGTTAATATGTTGAGTTGATTCATGATTTCATATGTATGTGACTTTAATGTCTAATATATATATATGGGCTAAGTACTTTGAGTTCCTCTTTTCGATGCTCAAATGATTAAATCAATTTATTTGTTAAATTAAGCTCAAGAGCAAAGGGGAACTAAATCCGATAAAGGGAAGGAAAAAGTGGTCGAATAGCCATCGGAATCGTTCGACAACATCCGAGGTAAGTTTTCGAGTAACGAGACTTAGTTTACGATTTGATTAAGTCATGACGTATGAGCATAACAAATATACGGTGATATGATGATTCTACTTGAATTATATGTTGAGTTAATTAGTCTATACGTATGACGGGTAGCCGTATGTGCATAGAGATCGTGTCATAAAGCAAACTAAACCATGCTGTTTGTATGTGGCTAGTGAGCCGAAAATGGGATTGCTTAATACGTGACTTGTGTTTGAACTCTAATTATGAAAATGAAATATAGATGTGTCATGATTTATTGATATGTGCATGAATATTTGGATGATAACCGGGCTAAGTCCCAAAGGCATTTTGCGCTAGTGACTAGTTCCGGGCTAAGTCCCGAAGGCATTTGTGCGAGTTATTACATCTGGGCTAAGTCCCGAAGGCATTTGTGCGAGTTACTATATCCGGGCTATGTCCCGAAGGCATTGAGCGAGTAGCTATATCCGGTTAAATCCCGAAGGTACTTGGCTTGGGAATGGGCGACCTTGCTGTAATAGTTTCAATTAATATGCTCGTAAAATCCCAGCAATGAGGTATGTCTCGTATATGCATTGATTTAGTTGATCCCTTACAATTAGTATTCCCTCAGTCGATAAATGAGCTACCGGCCTTTGGCTAAGTTGATCTTTTGTGTATGAATATAAGGGTTGGTAATGTGAAGTAAGTATGATATTGAGAATTTGTGCATATGAAATTATCTGTTTAGCCATATGAATGCTACACTTTAGTTGTGTCTAATTTTATGGCTCAAACTTACTAAGCATTAAATGCTTACTCCGTTCTTTGAATCTCTGTTTTATAGATTTTGGTTCGTCAGCTATTGGACTTGGGATTATTGAAGTCGAAGTCGCCCACACTATCAAAGCCTCCTTTGGTACACTTTTGGTTGAACTTTGAAATGGCATGTATAGGACTACCCGTTTTGTTGCTGGTCATGGACCCTTTGGTTTTGTATAAATTTGGATAGCCATGCGAAAATGGCTTATATACACTTTGAGCTTAGTATTATAATCGTCTTGTATGATGTTCGTTAAGAGGTATGGAAATGTTTGGGAACGATTAGCCATTGGAATGGTTAATCATGATCATATTTTGTGCTATATATGCTAAAGGGCTAGTTGAATCATGGAAACTATGTAATAGGTAAAGTCTACCTTAAAAAAATAGATGCTGATAGTAGCAGTGACGTGAATGTAAAAAATAACTAAAAATAGTAGGAATGGAATTAAATAGTGAATAAATTATGTAATCGAACCTTGATGAATTTATTTTCATAGGAAAGTAACGAAACGATCATATGAACAGTATATTATGAGATATTTAGGTTTTCGTAAAACAGGGCCAGAACGGTTTCTGGATTCCCTGTTCCGACTTTGGAAATTCATTATAAATTAACCAGAGATAATTAGAAGTCATGCCATATATGTATAGATTCCTTTTCGAGACTAGTTTCTATAGAAACAAACGATATCAGTATTGAAGCCCTGTACAGGGAGATATCCAAGTCGTAATGCGCAAAGGTCAGTGTAGTCGAACCCTGAAACAGGGGAGACTTTAACTAATAAACTGTACTAATTGGTTCGACCAAAAATTCTAGAAAAAAGTTTGTAGATGTACATATGAGTCTAGTTTCAGGAAAAATTTACGGAACTGGTTTTCGAGTTTTGGAACTGGAGATATGATTTTTAAGGTGACAGTGACGCAGTTAGCCAGCTCGTCTGGAAATTTAAAATGGACTGTGCAAATAAGTGATTTAAGTCTGCAAACCCCTCGTGTCCGACTCCGGCAACGGTCTCGGGTACGAGGTGTTACAGTGTATCTAGACCGTGTGTGACACACAGCCTGGTACATAGGCGTGTGGTTAGGCCGTGTGTCCCCTGCACCTTAAATTTGTGAAATAGAATGCTCAGAATTGAGCATATGGGAAGAGGCACGGCGTGTGTCTGGACTATGTGTGACACAGGGCCTGGTACACGAGCATGTTTCTTGGCCGTGTGAAACCTACACCTAATTTCAAAGAAAATTAATTAACCACACGGCCTAGCACATAGGTGTGTGGCATGTTCGTGTGCACAAGTCAAAGAGTTACACGAGGTCAAACACGGCCTGCAGCATAGGCGTGTCCCAATGTAACATCCCAAATTAGTGCCTAGTCAAAACAGTGGTTTCAGGACCACAAATTCGAGATAGAAATAATCATTTTATGGATGTCACAAGGTCCATGATATATACGCAGGCCTGTGTGAAAATATCAATGAGAAATTTTACCAATAAAATGTCCAATTGAGTTATTAGGATTAATTGCAATAAGTGAAAAACATGTGTTCTAGTTGATTTAAGGGCTTAACTATGATGAGATCTGAAATTTGAAGTCCTTATTTGGAATTAAACCATTATATGTCATTATGGATAAAAATGGACATAAGAGGGATAAAATATCAAAGTTGTTATGGAAGGGCATTTTGGTCCATTGCTTAATAAAAGAATTAAAAGGGAAAAATAGTTAAAATTTGTGTCCATCTTCATCCTTCTTGGCCGAATTTCACAAGAAGCCATAGCTAGGGTTTCTTTCATCTTTCAAGCTCAAAGTAAGTGCATCTAACACCGTTTTTAAAGTTCTTTATATTTTTGAAATTCTCATAGCTCAATTTAGCTATTTCTACCTTTAATTTGAGCTAGGGTTCATGTCCAAAAACATACCCATGAATGACATGCCTGTGCTTTGATGTTTAATGGAAGAATATGGAGGTTTGAGGTGTGATAAATAACTTTTACTAGGTGGTTTTTGGTGAAATTGATAAAAAGGACCTAATTGTAAAAGTGGAAGGAACTATGTGTAAATGTGTGAATAAATGAAAAATGTGGGTTGGTATAAAAGGGAAAATGATTCGGCTAGGCTTGAATCATGAGAAACATGGGTACTTTTCATCTGGTATTCGAGCTGTCCGAATAAGATTTCATCTATTCTGGATTGGGAACCTCCGAGGAATGTCTCTGAAGTCCGCAGTTTTCAAGGACTTGCCGGTTATTATAGAAGGTTCGTAAAAGGCTTTTCCATGATTGTAACTCCATTAACAAAGCTACTTCAGAAAGATGTGAATTTGAATGGTCTGAAAAGTGTTAGAACAGCTTTAATCAGTTGAAAACTTTGTTGACTGAAGCTCCGGTATTGGTACAACCCGAATTGGGTAATGAATTTGTGATCTACAATGATGCTTCATGGAACGGTCTGGGTTGTGTTTTAATGCAAGAAGGCAAAGTCATTGCTTATGCTTCGAGACAGTTGAAGCTGCATGAAAGAATTATTCGACGCACGACCTTGAGTTAGCTGCGATTGGATTTACTTTAAAAATATGGCATCACTATCTGTTTGGTGAGAAATTTCATGTATATTCCGATCATAAAAGTTTGAAATATCTAATGACTCAGAAAGATCTGAATCTGCGACAGAGAAGATGGCTTGAATTGCTATAAGATTATGAACTTGTGATAGATTATCATCCAGGTAAGGAAAACGTTGTAGCTGATGTTTTGAGTCAAAAATCATTATTTGCTCTACGTGTGATGAATGCTCATTTGGTTCTGTCCAATGATGGTTCAATTTTAGCTGAATTGAAAGCAAGACCTTTGTTCTTACAACAAATTATCAAAGCTTAGAAGAATGATAATGAGATTTTAGCTAAATGAGCTCAGTGTGATTTAGAGTTTGATTCAGAATTCTAAGATGCTAAAGATGATTGTCTGAGATTCCGATATAAAATTTGTCTCTTGAAAAATTTAGAGTTAATTTAGATGATTTTGAGTGAAGCTCAAAATAGTCAGTTATCTGTGCATCCGGGTAGTATGAATAATGATCTAAAACAGCATTACTGGTGGTCCAGAATGAAAAGAGATATTTCTGACTTTATTTCAAAATGTTTGATCTGTCAGCAAGTTAAAGCTGAACATCAGGTGTCATCTGGTTTGTTACAACCAATTATGGTTCTGGAATGGAAATGAGATTGAGTGACTGTAACGCCCCGTACCCGAGACCGTTGCCGGAGTCGGACACGAGGTGTTAACGGACTTAATTCATTTATTTATACAGTTCATTTTAAAATTTCCAGACAAGCTGGCTAAGTGCGTCACTGTCACCTTAAAAATCATATCTCGAGCTCCAAAACTCGAAAACTGATTCCGTAAATTTTACCTGAAACTAGACTCGTATATCCATCTACAAATTTGTTTCTAGAATTTTTGGTCAGGTCAATTAGTACAGTTTATTAGTTAAAGTCTCCCCTGTTTCAGGGTTCGACTACTCTGACCTTCATGCATTACGATTTAGATATCTCCCTGTACAGGGCTTCAATACATATGCCGTTTGTTTCTAATGAAACTACACTCAAAAAGTAATCCGTACATATAAAGCATGACTTCTAATTATCTCTGGTTAATTTATGGTAAATTTCCAAAGTCAGAACAGGGGATCAAGTAATCGCTCTGGCCCTGCTTCACGAAAACTTAAACATCTCGTAAATTACAGCTCATATGGTCATTTCGCTTCTTCCATATGAAAATAGACTCATAAAGGTTCGATTACATAATTCATTCATTATTTATTTACATTTCTACTATTTTTAGTGATTTTTCAAACTTACAACACTGCTGCTGTCAGCATCTATTTTAAGGCAAATTTCACCTATTTCATAGTTTCCATGATTCAATTAGTAAATTAACATACATTATTTCCAAGTATGTTCTCGATTAACCACGACGTACGTAGCACCAATAGAACCATGATTGGCCATTCCAATGGCTAGTCATTACCAAACATTTCCACGTCACTTAATAACCATACCATAAGACCATGATGTTATACTTCAAAATATACGAGCCATTTTCGCATGGCTATACAATATACATTACAAACGGGTACTCAATTAACAACAAGGGTCAGCCCTATACATGCCATTTTCAAATTGAACTAAAAGAGTACCAAAAGTGGTTTAGATAGTGTGGACGACTTCGACTTTGACACTCCCGAGTCCGATAGCTGACGAACCAAAATCTATAAAACAGAGAATCAAAGAAACGGAATAAGCATTTAATGCTTACTAAGTTTTGAGTAATGAAATTTGTTTTGACTAAAGTATAACATTCATATGGCTAAATGAATAACTTCATATATGCACATTCTCATAATCATACTTACTTCACGCTTCAATCAATATATTCATACACAAGGTATCAAACCTAACTAAAGGCCGAAAGTTCGTTAATCAATTGAACGAATACTATTTAAAACGAATCGACTTTTCCGATTCATATACGAAACATACCTTATCGTTTGGATTTTATGAACGTATTAATTGAAATTATTACAGCAAGATCTCTCACTTCCAAACCCAAGTATCTTCGGGATTTAGCCGGATATAACAACTCGCACAAATGCCTTCGGGTCTTAGCCCGGATATAGCAACTCGCACAAATGCCTTCGGGTCTTAGCCCGGATATAATCACTAGCATAAATGCCTTCGAGACATAGCCCGGATATAGCAACTCGCACGAATGCCTTCGAATCTTAGTTCGGTTATCATCCGAATAATCAGGCTCATATGTCCACAAATCATAACACATCTTTATTTCGTTTTCATTACTAGAACTCAGTCACAAGGCACTTATCTACCATTACCATTTTCGGCTCAATAGCCACATACAAAGAGCATGGTTTTGATTCGCTATATAACATGATCTAATCGAATCATAATCTAAGTTCCATTACTCGAAAACTTACCTCGGATGTTGTCGAACGATTTCAACGGCTATTCGATCACCTTTTCCTTTCCTTTATCGGACTTAGTTCCCCTTTGCTCTTGAGCTTAATTTAACAAATAAATTGATTTAATCATTTTGAACATCAAAGAGAAATTTAAGGTACTTAGCCCATATATATTAGGCATTAGAGTCATATATGTATGAAACCATGAATCAAATTCAACATATTAGCCAATATTCTCCTTTAGCCGATTTTCTAAGTCAAGATAAAGCCATCAATATGCTTACCTATAGCCGAACGTACAACATCAATCTATGTATTCATTCATGTGGCCGAATATGCATGTCTATGTTGAGGCCGATTATATACTTAATACATTCTACAAATATGGTTACTTGTATTGACTAAATACCATTTTGTTTCAAGTTCAAAACTCGGCTAATACACATATATACACTAGTAATCAAATACTAACATTTGCACTTCACCTTAATAGCTAGCTTAGCAAACCTAACATATAATTGTTCATAACACAATTAAAGCATCCTCTCCATTCCATCAATTCAAAACACATACATTCCTCAATAATATTCAAAATCATATTCGACCTTAGCACACACTTGTTAGCCGATTTTTCTCCATTTAGCAACTAATGCACATATGTGCTCATTTGTTAGACTCTTCTTCACCTAACTACCATTTCTCATCCAAATAACATGAACAACAACCATTTCTTGAACATTATCTCATGACCGATTACTCATGTTACCAACAATATCCAAAATTTGGACATGGGCTAACTAAGGGACTTAGTAACTAGCTTAATACATTCAACAATTTCAAAAGCTACCATGAATTACATACCTTATTCAAGACTAGAAGGAGTGGCCGAATATTTGCTTCCCCTTCCCCTTTCTTCTTAGCATTTTCGGCCAAGGATGTTAAAAGATGAACACTTTTTTTTTCTTTTCTTTGTTTTATTCACTTAATTAGTTTAACACCCTTTTTCTTTATTTTTTTTTATAATTTATGCCATTAATACATTATTTTATTGTTATTACCCATCACATTTTGTCTATCCTCATTGTCATCGCCGGCCACTACTATCAAAGTGGGGAAATTGACATGCAAGTCCACCCTTTTGATTACATGCACTAATAGATCCTTATAGATTAACCTATCACATTTCAAAAGTGTCACACATAAGTCCTATTAACTAAATTCACATGCAATTAACTAAATCGAAGCTTAAAACTTTCATACACTCATATTCACATATTTTAGATAATAAATATTATACTCAAATACTTCGGTGACTCGGTTTAGCAGTCCCGAAATCACTTTCCGACTAGGGTCAATTTAGGGCTGTCACAGTGACAATGGATTTTATTTCGGGTTTACCTTTGTCTCTGAGAAAAAAAGATGCTACCTGGGTTGTAGCTTATCGATTGACAAAATTAGCTCATTTTATTTCGGTTTGATTCGATTACTCGTTTGATAAATTAGCCAAGTTTTATATTTCTTGTGACAGCCCTAAAGTGACCCTAGTCGGAAAGCGGTAGTTGAATGGGTATGGAAATGTTTGGGAACGATTAGCCATTGGAATGGTTAATCATGATCATATTTTGTGCTATATATGCTAAAGGGCTAGTTGAATCATGGAAACTATGTAATAGGTAAAGTCTACCTTAAAAATAGATGCTTATAGTAGCAGTGACGTGAATGTCAAAAATCACTAAAATAGTAGGAATGGAATTAAATAGTGAATAAATTATGTAATCGAACCTTGATGAATTTAGTTTCATAGGAAAGTAACAAAACGATCATATGAACAGTATATTATGAGATATTTAGGTTTTCGCGAAATAGGGCCAGAACGGTTTCTGGATTCCCTGTTCCGACTTTGAAATTCATTATAAATTAACCAGATATAATTAGAAGTCATGCTATATATGTATAGATTCCTTTTCGAGACTAGTTTCTATAGAAACAAACGACATCAGTATTGAAGCCCTGTATAGGGAGATATCCAAGTTGTAATGCGCAAAGGTCAGTGTAGTCGAACCCTGAAACAGGGGAGACTTTAACTAATAAAATGTACTAATTGGTTTGACCAAAAATTCTAGAAAAACATTTGTAGATGGACATATTAGTCTAGTTTGAGGAAAAAATTACGGAACTGGTTTTCGAGTTTTGGAACTCGAGATATGATTTTTAAGGTGACAGTGACGCAGTTAGCCAGCTCGTCTGGAAATTTAAAATGGACTGTGCAAATAAGTGATTTAAGTCTGCAAACCCCTCGTGTCCGACTCCGGCAACGGTCTCGGGTACGGGGTGTTACAATGCCACTATCCAAGACAGGGTTTTACATGAAATCATATACGATGCCAATGTCCCAGACATGGTCTTACACGTAAATCACAAATCGATGCCAACGTCCCAGACATGGTCTTACACGATAACTCATATTGGAATCCAATGTCATGAAATATGTATCCTAACTATTCCTATGGTTCATACAGGGCTTTTTGGACGTCGTCACATTATTGGAACTTTCTTGTATTCATATATTCTGCTTCTTGATAATAACATATATATAACTTACTCAAAATACATATATCTGTATTATCATTCGAAATTAAATCCAATCATACAAATAGTAATCATTTATAATATGATTTCGTAACGTTTATTACGGTACGAACTTACCTCATTCGTAGTAACGACAAATTAAGTCGACTAATCTGATACTTTGATTTTCCCTCGATCTTGTAACGCCCTAATTTTCAAGTTTTCTGTGTTTCTGTGATTTTTAAAATTTGTGTGTGTTCTGGTTGGTTAATATATATTTTAGTAGGTTAGTGGGCCTTGGAAGGCCCAAACTTAAGTTAAATCTGTGGTAGTCTTCGAAATTTTAATTTTATGAACAGGTGATGCAATTGGCGTTTGGGCTTTTAAAAGTAAAGGGGTAAAAGATGACACAAAAAGGAGTGTGGTGTAATGGCAAGGTGGCGCCACTTAGGGGACAAGGAAGTGACGCCATAGAGGAAGCAAGGGGTCCAAGGTTCAAGTCCTGGCTCTTGCAATATATTTTGGTTTTTCTTTTCAATAAATCTGGAAGCAAGTAGGTGTGCTTTAAAGTTTAATGTGTTGGATTTATGATACAAATGAGTTGATGGCCTAGTGGTGGTGGCGTGAGTTGGCATCTGAGAGGACTTTGGTTCGAATCCCTTGGCACGCAAAGGTTGATTATTTTGCTATGTTGGGACGGCAAGAGTTGGTGTTGGTTTTAAACTCTTGTGATAGAGGGATCCCACATCGGGAAGCTAACATAAGAGTAGATGGAGAGCTGACTTTAAATAGAGTAAACCATGAAGAGAGTAGGCATACCCTTCTTGGCTGATCCCTTTCGCTTTGTGACATGTTCGTTTGGGTTGGGCGTCGGCTAAGAGTGTTTGGAGCGCGGATTAATAGCAGTCTCCTAACAGGTGTGTATTTCTCATTACTCTAGCAGTAGGACGGCTATTTCGGGCTGCGATGGGCTAAAATAGGCCATGTGGTCCCAATGGGTCCGTAGGCCCAAGTGGATAAGTTGTAGAATTACCGAAATACCCCTCTAAGGTAGAATTACCGAAACACCCCTGTAAGGTAGAATTATTAAAATTCCCCTGTAGGGTAGAATTATTGAAATACCCCTATAGGATAGAATTACTGAAATACCCCTATAGGGTAGAATTATCGAGATACCCTTGTGGGGTAAAATTACCATTTTGCCCCTAGGGTGTTAAATGATTATTTTGCCCCTCGTGCGTAAATGACTAACTTGTGTGATGATTGGGTTAGTTGACGTGGATTTATGTTAGTTATCGTTAATTCGTAAGTCTAATGTGTTAGTGATCGATTGTAGGATTATCGCGTGGGAGATATCGTCATCAATCGTCATCAACCAAGTGTGTAAACGACACCCTCCCTTAGACTGAATCGGTAAAAGCCAAAATACCGAAACGTTGGTATTTTGTGAACTCGCGAGTGTGCGAGTGCTCGTGAGACAATTGTTAATGAATATGGTGCATTTGGATGATTAGAGTGCAGAGTGTGCATTTTCGGGCACAACAGTATTTTTGGGCTTAATGGGCCAAAAACGGGCCAATGGGCCAACGTGCCCACTTTGGTAAAAAGACGAGTTAAGTACTTCTGATTACTTGGTAAATGTTAGAATGAGCATGAAACCTTAGGAATAGGTAATAATTACTGAAATACCCTTATGCATGCAAAATTACGATTTTACCCCTAGGGTTATTTTTTTCTGAAAAGCATGATGTTCTGTTTCTGTATACGTGTGCCATGACATATTATTTCTGTTGCATGGGACATGGGTTTATATTGATGGAGGAAGCGTTCTGGCAGCCTCGCTGCAATCTGGTGGCCTCGCCACATATATCTGTTCTGGTGAATTCGTCACAATATCTGGCAGCCTCGCTGCAATTTGGTGGCTTCGCCACATATATATATCTATTCTGGTGGCCTAGCCAAAATATTTTTATCTGGTGGCTTTGTCACAATATCTGGCAGCTCCGCTGCAATTTCTGTGGTGTGTAGCGGTTGGGTGGGTCGAGTAGTCTCCCCACATGGTGTAAGGCTTGTACCGGGGTGTTATGGATGGATTTAGGTTGGGATTTCTGCATTCATGATATATTTGTTCTGTATCTGCTATGGGCCTATGGGTTTCATTCTGATATCTGTACTGGGCCAAGGCCCATATAAGTCTGACTCTGAGGTTTGATCTGTTTTGGGCTATGGTTGGGTTATGTTACACACTGAGTTTTCCGAACTCACCCTTTATTTTCATCTCTGCAGGAAATCCCCAACCATAGTGGGCTTGGAGCCGTGAGGGATTCGGAGTGGCCGCATCATCTGCAAAGTTGGTTTTTCTAAGTTAGTTTATTTTTATTATTTTATATTCTGATTTAATTTTGGGTTTTAAGTTGTAATAAGGCCGCTATTTAAATTTTTTTTTCGCTATGGTTTTATTTTCTGATTATATTTATACTATGTCGAAACTGCTAGTGTTAGGCTGCGCGGTTTTCAAAATTAATGAACATTTTCCAAGACTCTACAATCACAACTAATGGATAGCCTAAAGATTAATAAACCGGCTTTTCATTCAACCGTTGTTTTTACAAAGACCACCCCAATCACTTAAACCAACGAATGCATACTAAGTCGTAAGTCCATGTGACACGTTAGATCTGGCCATAAAGTCTGGCCCGAGTTTACGGTGTTACATTTAGTGGTATCAGAGCCAAGTTGCAACAACTCGGCTATAGAACGGGTCTAAAAGTGGGAGTTTGTAAAGAAACACTGAATAAAGGTTTTCGAAAATCATTTTTTTTTGAACTTGATTATAAATTGTTTTCAGGAATGTTTCCAATATTTTCTCTTTACAAATGATGATTTTAAAGATTAAAATCGGTTTTCTAAAATTAGGTTTTTTTTAGAAGGTGGCTCACCGAATCTCCGGCCCAAGTCTGTAAGTTTTCTGAGCCTTTCTGATTGTTTCTGAAATATCTGTTATATGCTTGTACAAAACCTTATCATGGTACTTTAGTTAGGGTAACACTGGAACTATAAAAATTCTGATAAGTAGACTGAGACTGTAGCTAGGCTACCGCAAAAGGAAACAAACTCAAACTTTGAATTACTGTTATTCATAAGACATCTATAATAAACACTGAAATATTAAACTAATTCATAAAATTCTTAACCAGATAATACGAAATGAGTACACGAGCAGCTCATGGAAGAGGCTATGGAAGTGGCCGAGGTAATGCTCGGGCTGAATCTTCGTCTTCAGGACATGTGCCGGTGTGCGCTCTGAGGAGACCGTGAGTGAGGTATCTGTACTAAGTCCTTTCGGTCACTCGGTTAGGGTAGATAAACTGTATAGAGATGTGCCTATAGAAACTCAAGGAAAGTTTTCTCTGGAGATCTGATGGAGCTATCTCTCAGAGAATTGGATCTCATTTTGGGAATGGATTGGCTTGTTAAGCATAGGGCTACTATGGATTTTGCTGCTAAGCGAATAATGTTAAAGACCACAAAGGATGAGGAGGTTTTGGTGATAGGCGAGCGTAGGGATTATCTGTCTAATGTGGTGTCGGAATTGAGAGCAGAGAAGTGGATTCGAAAGGGATGTGAGGCTTATTTGGCATTTGTAAGCTAATTGGAAACTGAGCATCTGACAATGGATAAAGTTAGAACAGTCGAGGATTTTCAAAATGTTTTTCCAAAAGAGCTTTTGGGTTTGCCCCCGAACCGAGAGGTTGAGTTTGGAATCGACTTGTTGCCTGGAACGGCTTCGGTGTCCATTGCACCTTATAGGATGGCACCGAAGGAGTTGGTGGAGCTGAAAGCCCAAATTCAAGAGTTATTGGATAGAGGCTTCATTAGACCAAGTGTGTCTCCGTGGGGAGCACCAGTGTTGTTCGTAAAGAAGAAAGATGGGTCAATGCGGATGTGCATCGATTATCGGCAGTTGAACAAACTGATGATTAAGAACAAGTACCCACTGCAGAGAATCGATAATTTATTCGACCAACTTAGAGGAGCTTCAGTATTTTCCAAGATTGACCTTCAATCTGGGTATCATCAGTTGAGGGTTAAGGAGGTGGATATTCACAAGACGGTATTCAGAACTCGATATGGTCACTATGAGTTCTTGGTTATGCCATTTGGGTTGACGAACGCACTTGTGGCATTTATGGATCCGATGAATCGAGTGTTCTAGCCATACTTGGATGGATTCGTGGTCGTCTTTATCAATGATATTCTGGTTTATTCTGAAACTGAGGAGAAGCATGATGAGCATCTTCGTATTGTGCTACAAGTGCTGAGGGAGAAGGAGCTTTATGCGAAATTCAGTAAGTGTGAGTTCTGGTTGAGAGAGGTAACTTTCTTGGGGCATGTTGTCTCTGCTGAAGGGATCAAGGTGGACCCTCGAAAGGTTGAAGCGATTCTGGAATGGAAGCCACTGAGGTCAGTGTCGAAAATTTGAAGTTTTCTGGGTTTAGCTGGGTACTATAGAAGGTTTGTGGAAGGATTTTTTGTGATGGCAGCACCTTTGACAAAGCTTATAAGGAAGGGAGTACCGTTTGTTTGGACTGAGAAATAATAGGAATCTTTTGAGAAGTTGAAGAAAGTTCTGACCGAGGCACCTGTACTGATTCAGCCGGAGTCTGGAAAAGATTTTACCGTATGCAGTGATGCATTACATGTAAGGTTGGGCTGTGTGCTGATGCAAGAGGGTAAAATGGTTGCTTATGCATCACGACAGCTTAAATCACATGAAGTTAACTATCCTACTCATGATCTGGAGTTGGCAGCGATAATCTTTACGCTTAAGATTTGGAGACATTACCTGTACGGAGAAAGGTGTATTATATACACAGACCATAAGAGTCTTAAGTACTTGCTGACTCAGAAGGAGCTGAACCTTAGGCAGCGAAGATGTATAGAGTTGCTTAAGGATTATTACTACGCGATTGAGTATCACCTAGGCAAAGCTAATGTGGTGGCTGATGCCCTAAGTCGTAGAACTGTATCTAATCTGAGAGCCATGTTCGCACATTTGAGTCTGTATGACGACGGTAGTCAGTTAGCAGAACTGCAAGTTAGGCCGACTTGGGTGGATGAGATTAAGGAAAAATAGTCGAGGGATGAGTCCCTGGTTTCTCGATTCCAGCAGGTTAAGAATGGGGATACTTCTGAGTTCGGACTGAACAGTAAGGGAGTTCTGTGTTACCGAGGTAGAGTTTGTATTTCGAAGGACTCTGACTTAAGGCAAGCAATTCTGAAAGAAGCTCATGGAGGTCTGTATGCTATGCATCCTAAAGGGAGTAAAATGTATCGCGACTTACAGGAGTTGTATTGGTGGCCTGGATTGAAGCGAGAGGTAACGGAAGTTGTGGGGAAATGTCTGACTTGTCATCAAGTGAAAGCTGAACATCAATTACCTTCCGGACTTTTGCAGCTAGTGAAAGTACCACTTTGGAAGTGGGAGAGGGTAACCATGGATTTTGTGAGTGGGTTACCCTTGACACCGTCGAAGAAGGACTCGATTTGGGTAATTGTGGATAGGTTGACCAAATCTGCTCATTTCATACATGTCCGCACTGATTATTCACTTCAGAAGTTAGCCAAATTGTATGTGGCGAAAATAGTGCGACTTCACGAAGTGCCAGTGTTGATTATTTCTGATCGAGATCCTAGATTCACATCTCAGTTTTGGAAAAAGATGCATGAGGCATTGGGTACGTGGTTGAACTTTAGTACAGCCCTTCATCCTCAGACTGATGGTCAGTCGAAAAGGGTTATTCAAATTCTGGAAGACATGTTGAGCGGATGCATTATCGACTTTCGAGGCAGTTGAGAGGATTACTTACCATTGGCTGAATTTGCATACAACAACAGTTATCAGGCAAGTATTCGAATGGCTCCTTATGAGGCACTGTATGGGCGAAGATGTCGTACACCTAGCTGTTGGACCGAGTTGGGTGAACGACATGTTCTTGAACCTGAGTTGGTGGCAGATATTGAGGATATGGTCAAGTTGATTAAAGACTGGTTAAAGGAAGCATCTGATAGATAGAAGTCATATGCAGATTTGAAGTGCAAGGAAATTGAGTACTCTGTGGGTGATATGATCTTCTTGAAGGTTTCACCTTGGAAGAAAATATTAAGGTTTAGGAGGAAAGGCAAGTTAAGTCCGCGGTTCATTGGGCCTTATCGGATTCTTAAGCGAGTGGGTCCAGTGGCTTATCAGTTGGAGCTACCTCTAGAGTTGGATAGGATTCATGATGTCTTTCACGTCTCCATGTTAAGGCGGTATCGTTCTGACCCTACTCATGTTGTGCCGATTGCAGAGATCGAGGTCCAAACAGACTTGACTTTTGAGGAAGAGCCTGTGCAGCTTTTGGATCGAGATGTTAAGATTTTGAGGAGGAAATCAGTTCCGCTAGAAATATGCTGTGGCATAAATCATGGCACAGAGGAAGCTACTTGGGAGCCAAAAGTGGTGATGCGTCAACAATATCCTCATCTGTTTGTTTCGAGGATGAAATTTCTTTAAGCTGGGTAGAGTTGTAACGCCCCAATTTTCGGGTTTTCTGTGTTTCTGTGATTTTTAAAATTTGTGTGTGTTTTGGTTGGTTAATATCTATAGTTTAGTAGGTTAATGGGCCTTTGGAAGGTCCAAACTTAACTTAAATCCGTGGTAGTCTTCAAAATTTTAATTTTATGAACAGGTGATGCAATTGGCGTTTGGGCTTTTAAGAGTAAAGGGGTAAAAGATGCCACAAAAAGGAGTGTGGTGTAGTGGCAAGGTGGCGCCACTTAGGGGACAAGGAAGTGACGCCATAGAGGAAGCAAGTAGTCCAAGGTTCAAGTCTTGGCTCTTGCAATATATTTTGGTTTTTCTTTTCAATAAATCTGGAAGCAAGTAGGTGCGCTTTAAAGTTTAATGTGTTGGATTTATGATACAAATGAGTTGATGGCCTAGTGGTGGTGGCGTGAGTTGGCATGTGAGAGGACTTTGGTTCGAATCCCTTGGCACGCAAAGGTTGATTATTTTGCTATGTTGGTATTGGTTTTAAACTCTAGTGATGGAGGGATCCCACATCGGGAAGCTAACATAAGGCTAGATGGAGAGCTGGCTTTAAATAGAGCAAACCATGAGGAGAGTAGGCATACCCTTCTTAGCTGATCCCTTTCGCTTTGTGACGTGTTCGTTTGGGTTGGGCGTCAGCTAAGAGTGTTTGGAGCGCGGATTAACTGTAGTCTCCTAACAGGTGTGTATTTCTCATTACTCTAGCAGTAGGACGGCTATTTCGGGCTGCGATGGGCTGAAATGGGCCATGTGGTCCCAATGGGTCCGTAGGCCCAAGTGGATAAGTTATAGAATTACCGAAATACCCCTGTAAGGTAGAATTACCGAAATACCCCTGTAGGGTAGAATTATTAAAATACCCCTGTAGGGTAGAATTACCGAATACCCCTGTAGGATAGAATTATCAAAATACCCCTGTAGGGTAGAATTATCGAGAAACCTTGTGGGGTAAAATTACCATTTTGCCCCTAGGGTGTTAAATGATTATTTTGCCCCTCGTGCGTAAATGACTAACTTGTGTGATGATTGGGTTAGTTGACAAGGATTTATGTTAGTTATCGTTAATTCGTAAGTCTAATGTGTTAGTGATCGATTGTAGGATTATCACGTAGGAGATTTCGTCATCAATCGTCATCAACTAGGTGTGTAAACGACACCCTCCCTTAGACTGAATCGGTAAATGCCGAAATACCGAAACGTTGGTTTTTTGTGAACTCGCGAGCCTGTGAGCACTCGTGAGACAATTGTTAATGAATATGGGGTATTTGGATGATTAGAGTGCAGAGTGTGCATTTTCGGGCACAACGATATTTTTGGGCTTAATGGGCCGAAAACGAGCCAATGGGCCAAAGGCCCACTTTGGTAAAAAGACGAGGTAAGTACTTCTGATTACTTGGTAAACATTAGAATGAGCATGAAACCTTAGCAATAGGTAATAATTATTGAAATACCCTTATGCATGCAAAATTACGATTTTACCCCTAGGGTTATTTTTTTCTGAAAAGCATGATGTTCTGTTTCTGTATATGTATGCCATGACATATTATTTCTGTTGCATGGGACATGGGTTTATATTGATGGAGGAAGCATTCTGGCAGCCTCGCTGCAATCTGGTGGCCTCGCCACATATATCTGTTCTGGTGACTTCGTTATAATATCTAGCAGCCTCGCTGCAATCTGGTGGCTTCACCATATATATATATATCTGTTCTCGTGGCCTAGCCACAATATCTGTATCTGGTGACTTCGTCACAATATCTGGCAGCTTTGCTGCAATTTTTATGGTGTGTAGCGGTTGGGTGGGTCGAGTAGTCTACCCACATGGTGTAAGGCTGGTGCTGAGGTGTTATGGATGGATCTGGGTTGGGATTTCTGCATTCATGAAATATTTGTTCTGTATCTGCTATGGACCTATGGGTTTGATTTTGATATCTGTACTAGGCCAAGGCCCAGATAAGTCTGACTCTGAGGTTTGATCTATTTTGGGCTATGGTTGGGTTATGTTACACACTGAGTTTACCGAACTCACCCTTTATTTTCATCTCTGCAGGAAATCCCCAACCCTAATGGGCTTGGAGTCGTGAGGGATTCGGAGTGGCCACATCATCTGCATAGTTGGTTTTTCTAAGTTAGTTTATTTTTATTATTTTATATTCTGATTTAATTTTGGGTTTTAAGTTGTAATAAGGCCGCTATTTAAATTTCTTCTTCTGCTATGGTTTTATTTTCTGATTATATTTGTACTATGTCGAAACTGCTAGTGTTAGGCTGCGCGGGTTTTCAAAATTAATGAACGTTTTCCAAGACTCTACAAGCACAACAAATGGATAGCCTAAAGATTGATAAACCGGCTTTTCATTCAACCGCTGTTTTTACAAAGATCACACCAATCACTTAAACCAACGAATGCATACTAAGTCGTAAGTCCATGTGACATGTCAGATCTGGCCATAACGTCTGGGCCGGGTTTGGGGTGTTACAGATCTAGATCTGAATTCTGCTTTTGCCAATCTAATTAATATCAAAATTAACTTACTTATTCAACATTTCATTAAAATTTATCCAAGAACACATAATTTGGACATTTTGCATTTTAGCCCTTAAGATTTCACATATTCACAATTTAGTCCCTATTTCAAAATAACACAAAATACACAAAATCTCAACAAACCCATATTAGGCGAATTTACCTGAGGTTTCTAGCAACCCATTTCTTTCATTTATTTCACATTTTGACCCCTCAATTTAGTCCTTAATACACATTTTTATCAAAAATTACTTAATTAAACATGAAAATCAAACATCAAAGATTTATTATTCATCATCAAACAAAAATTTCATCACATTACCAACAATGGAAAATCTCAAATTCATCCAATTCCGAAAATTGAAGCATGGGTTTACTAGTATTCGAAGCAACGATCTCAAAAACGTAAAAAGTATCAAAAGCCAAACAAATAACATACCCAAATTAAGCTTCCTAAGTGTTGAAACTTAAACAACATCTATGACTTCTTTTCTTTTCTATATTTGGCCAACAATAGATGATAATGCATGTCTTTTAATGTTTTGTTTTATTTATTTCATGTTAATAAACCATTTACAATTTTAACCTTTGTAATTTAATATGAAATTATTATAAGTTATGCCCATTACCGTCCATCAATAATAATTGTGGCATAATTCCATTTTAAGGACTTAGAAATTAATAAACCATAGCAATTTAGTGCTTTAACATTTAGAAGGTCACTTTTACATTTTACGCGATTAAGCCCTTTTTCACAAATCAACAATGAAACGACAAAATTTTCATACGAAAATTTCACACATATCAATTCATTACTTTAAACACAGAAAATAATATTAAAATATTTTTCTGATTCGGATCTGTGGTTTCAAAACCACCATTTTGCTAGGGTCTAAACCAGGCCGTTACAACTCTTCCTCCCTTAGGGATTTTCGTCCCCGAAAATCTTATCAGAAAGTAGATTAAGGATTTGCTTCCACACAGCACATTTTAAATTCACACATAGCTTCAAATTTCATATCTACTTGATCTCATAACTAAGATTCTGATCTGTCTTCCCCTATACATCATATCAAGCTAAAACTGTTTATAACTGTACTGGATTACTTTTATTTTCTACTCAATTTTCATTAATGAATTAAAACCCTTGAATCATTTACTCACAAAGCTCAATTCTAAACAACGGAGTTAGGTAACTGCCACGTACGATACCTCATACAATGTCACTTTTATACTCACCTGATAATTTATCAAACAACAACAATCTTTCTTAATTGCTTTGAAACTCTATAACACAGTGACGAATAAATATTTCAAGAATTTTCAAAACAACCTCGTACTCATATCTTACTGTAATTTCTCCCAGAATTACCATATAAATTTTAGATTTTAATATGAAACAATAATGTCTGACACCATGTGTAAACTAATAGTTTTTGTACAATAACTCAGCTGATTTATCAAAAGAGAAGTCTATGCTTACGGAAAGACTTATTCAGATAATTAACAATAATTCATATAACATCTATCTTTTTCAATGTTAAGAGATAATCCCAATACAAAATTCATCAAAATATTCTATTTGATCATTACTCAGATATCAAAACATGCTGAAATAGTTCTGAAGACGCTTAATATTTAACTTTATTCTGTTAATAGCTTAGACATTTAAACGCGAGGTAAGAAATATTACGTTTTATACCCATTATCAATACCACTTTCTCATATTATCATGCCACTTGTTACTCCTGTATGAACAGTCTAATTGACACTATGAGATTCTTGGAACAATAGTTATACAATCTCAGAGCTTCTTGGTATACACACTCTATTTCAAACCAACAAGCAATCATCAATTCCACATCTGAAGTTCTGAATCAGAAATCAATTTATGCTGACCCCTTTTTAACTTATAATTTGGTAACACATTTCTAAGTTTTACAAATTCACTTAGTAAGCATTAATTTAACTTCTAGTCTAGCTAACATATAATCACCATCTGATAAGATCAATCATATATTCATCACTCATAAAATACACAAGAGTTTTTTATTCAGATCATTCGAGACTATAATCATTTCTCTCGGATAATAATATTTACTTACAGACTTAAAAGTTTTTCGACGATTTGAGTTATCTTTGCTGTGCAGAGTTTAGATCTCGCTTTGTAACATCAAACATTGTAATTCTTGTAGTCATCAAGTATGTCACTTGACTCTTTTCATGCAGCTTTAACTGTATGGAATCAAAAGATATCTCCGTACACTCTATTATTAAAACACACTTCAAACCGTTCATTGATGCATGACTGAAAATCATAAACTCTTTTTTTTCAACTTAGGCTGGACCAGAGCTGATGTTTCAGTTAACAATATCTTCGTGCAAAAGAAACTTCAACAATCGAACTAACTTCAATCTACTACAACATTACTAAGATAATATTGTTCCGATATACATAATTCTGTATCAAGTCTTCAAGAATACAAATTCTTCTTTTAGACCAACCCCCAATTCACACCTGTACGTTCAAAGTTTATTTCTATAACCCAATTAACTTTTCAATCAAATAATTTCAGATCAGACTAAACCACTGAATCGGTCCTTTCAAAGAAATTCTTTCTTCTCGTTGGAAAAAATAATCCAGACATATCATTATATAGATGCCATAATCATCAAATAGAAATCATAATGTCATAATAACATTGACATCTTACCCTTAACAATAGATAATATCCTGGCTGTTAATGAAACATCTAAACCCAGAAGAAAATCAAATATGATTTGAACAGCAACCAATGTAGAAGCACAACTTTTATAACTCTGGTAATGGTACTGCAGTACTTCCCAAATTTTAGAACAAAAATTATGATTATAACAGATATAGCCATTTTCGTCAAATAGATATCTCTTATAGATAATCACATAGAATTTTAAGAAAACCATAACAATTAAATTTTAACATCTGTAACTACACAGAATATCACAAAATTATAATCCATATAGAATGATATCAACTCCGATAGTATCCCAGAAAATGTCTAGAAAGAACAATATCACTCATAAATACTGGAATCCACAATAACAAAAGCAATATAATCTTCACATATTTTCAAAAGAACAATAGCCAGCAGAAACAAAATATTAGCATTATACAGATTTTATCGTCGACTTTCATATCCATATAATGGTATAAATTACCAAAGAAAGATCGAGCAATGCCGAACATAACCCAAACATATTAACGATACTTTCGTCTATTAGTATGTTTAGCTATGTTCTCATACGATAAGAATTCCTTCTGAAATTAAATAGTCACATATACTTCTGAGGATAAATGTACACATAGAATGCCTAGGAGAAATCAAAGTATCTACTCGACTATAACCATTGCACTCAGCCATCAATACAATTTAAACACTATTCAACCGTCTAACTCTGTCATTAGAAATTTTCACATTATCCCTTCACTAACAAAAGTTAATTAAGAAAAGCTTCTAGCTAATATTTTCTTTAAATAACAAACCTGAATAGATAATTTAGTCAGGGTTAACTTCTTTTGTAATACTGCCTTTGTATATCTGAATAGTCTTCAAAAGTATCCAATATCTCTTTTAATTCTATCTTCATTTGCTGATTCATTCACTTTTCTGATCACATTATTAATCTTCTAAATACGAAATTCTATAATTCCACACTCGTGAACTTATTCAACCCAAATCTTACAGATTTCATTTTAACTTTTAACTGATAAGGGGGTGAGGGTAGTAAAGCCTTAAATTTAAATTACACATAAATGTGCACATCACATACTATCACAAATAACCAGTTCATTACTAATTTCACATTCTCAAATCATTTAATAATCATTTGCTTTTAATCACTTTTATTCTTAACACATAATTCATATGACAACTCAAATTACTAATTCACAATCAAA
Organism: Gossypium hirsutum; assembly: GCF_007990345.1. Classification (NCBI taxonomy): domain Eukaryota; kingdom Viridiplantae; phylum Streptophyta; class Magnoliopsida; order Malvales; family Malvaceae; genus Gossypium; species Gossypium hirsutum. The sequence continues at coordinate 53,603,346 of NC_053426.1, read as the reverse complement.
GCATTTCATATAGCAATCATAAGCCAAATGTCATAATTCGTATACTCATATAATTATAACATTTATCAATAACAAAATGTCATATTCTTTGATCAATACCTTCATGAGTTTCAACTCATGATCAACACATTTCCATTCAAACATTTGAGTACACATTCCGTACTATCAGAATTAGCTCGGTTGGAAAACTTTTCTGTCTAATCAAAACAAATTTTCATCAGAGTCGGGAGATATCACACTATCGCAGGCTATATGTGGCATGTATAGCTAGACTCGCATATGCTATGGTAGTCTTAGAACCGACTAAACTATAGCTCTGATACCAATTAAAATGTAACACCTTTAACCCATATCCGTCGCTGAATTAGGGTTACGAGGCATTACCTAACAAAACACAGTTCAACACATTCATATAATTCATTTCATGATAAAAAATATATCAACTTCTTTACAAAACTTTTCAATCTAATAACAACCATCTATTCATTCATATAAGTCAAATTCACATATATGGACCACTTAATCAACTAAAACCAATCATACTTTATTTCTTATAATTCATAAACAATCCATGCTTCAAATTTCAATCACATCAATATCATCAATCTATACCATTATTCGAACCAAACTTGCATACATCAAAGCCATGTTTACACGCTCCATAAATAAAGTTTTATATTTTTGATTTATTCCATATAGCCATCACAATAATAGTATTTGTATACCTAATATAAATTCATGCATATATTATTACATTTCATATTCCTAGCATATGTTAAAACATTCATTTGCATACATTTAATTCATTTGCTAATTATCAAACGTACCATTTCATATTCTTATGCACATTCGTATATCAAATCAAAACAAGCCATATTATACAACTTATTAATCATCCATATGAGAGTCATTAACAAACATCATCAAAGAGTATAATTGTCATTATTACCAAGTTATGTGCATTGCACTATAGCAACATTAACATTTTTGAACACTAATAACAAATCAAAGTACACTTAAGTCGTATGCTAATTTTTTTATGCCCAAAATACATATACATAACCAATCAATTAGCCATATATATTCGGTCATCAATTAACCTCAATAGATCATATTATTATCACAACGAAATCTTGACTAAGTATACATTTTGTAAATAAGCGTTAAACCAACAACTTGACCTTTAAATACTGAACCATAAACAAATATGTCATTAGCATATGTATTTATTTTACCTATCATTAACCGAATATATATATATCATATATCATAATTTATATCACAAAACAACCAAAGCAATTTTTATCATTCACACAACAATTTACAAGGCAATTTATACATAAAAACATAGGTAATTAATAAGCCACACCAAATAGCCAAATTCACATGGCATAGTAAAGTCATTACATAGCATATATGAACACATACCAACATTAAAATTTATCCGAATAATTACCCACATTACCATCATTCAACCTAAATTGTAACTATCCACAAAAGCAAAATATACCATTTTGAGCACAATTGACAATTCAAACATATATATTCCACATGCAAAATTATCATGTTTAAACATCATATATTCAACCATTCAAATAGTCATTTATTTGATTATCAAATATAACTGCAATAAGTCATACCATTATCACAATGAAACCTCAACTAGGTACACCAATTCATAACTAATTTACTTCATTAACTGACCACATTATACATGCTCAAATGACCAACCAATCATCCGTATAACATTATCATCTTTTGCCATTAACAGCCGTACCAAATTAACAAACGTGCAAACAATCACATATACATAATTTAGCTTATGAAAACATATGCATTATAGCAAAAACACATCCATCAACCGATTCATTACTCAACGAAAACATGTAACCAAGAAACCATACATACATACCATGAAACATACTTCCCAAAATAAGATTATACCATGCCTGAATATACATAAACATTAACCTCATTAACAAGCCATTTTTCGCATGGCTATATATATATACAAATCAAAATGAACCATATCGAAACTAGCCTATACATGCCAAATAATCAAAAACCTCAAAGCTTTTATTTACCGAAACGATAACAGGATAGTGTGATGAGATCTCCTTCGACTTCCAACCTAAGCTAGTCTCCGAAACTCTATAAACATAGGCAAAATGCACACAGAGTAAGCTTTAAAGCTTAGTAAGTTTGCATTTTAATAAACTTAACATAACAAATAATTTCATTACAAGGCCATATGCATGATATACTATCTCATATAATTTTTCCAAGTTATAGAACATATTCTTGTATTGTATTATCATCATCCAAAGTTATGCTTGCATACTTTAAAAACTTTAGCTTTCACAAGCTTATTCAGCTCAATTTTCCTATATCATTCAATTCACACTTTCATATATCCAAATGAGCACATTATGGAAATAACACATCTAATCGTATATACGTATACATAAATCTCATATCATCATTTATACTCAGTTTCACCTTTAATACATATAACATCTGACAATTTCACTTATGCCACGTTATATACCATATATTATTCATTTATTCCTGTTTCATTTACACATACTCACATTTCATTTCCATATACATCACATAACATTCTTTGCACATATATACTTACTTTTCGTTTTCAAATATTATATATATTTCAATGTACCTGAATCAGAATGTCTTTCACTTAATCATTTATTTCTCGGAATGCCCATTGAACCGTTCAGAATCAATAAGGATACTCAGATAACTCATAAGCTCGTACAATGCCAACGTCCCAGATGTGGTCTTACATGTAATCAAATATCGATGCTATTGTCCCAGACAGGGTCTTACACGAAATCATATACGATGCCAATGTTCTAGACATGGTCTTACACGTAAATCACAAATCGATACCAATGTCCTAGACGTGGTCTTACATGATAACACATATCGGAATCCTATGTCATGAAATATGTATACTAACTATTCCTATGGTTCGTACGAGGCTTTTTAGAGATCGTCACATTATCAAAACTTTCTCATATTCATATATTCTACTTCTCGAACAATTCAATATGATAATAACATATATATAACTTACTCAAAATACATATATTTGTATTATCATTCGACATTGAATTCAATCACACAAATAGTAAGCATTTATAATATGATTTCGTAACGTTTATTAAGATACGAACTTACCTCGTTAGTAACGACAAATTAAGTCGACTAATCTGATACTTTGGTTTTCCCTCAATCTAGATCCAAAGTCCGCTTTTCCCAATCTAATTAATATCAAAATTAACTTTTTTATTCAACATTTCATTAAATTTTATCCAAGAACACATGATTTGGAAATTTTTCCTTTTAGCCCCTAACATTTTACATTTTTACAATTTAGTCCATATTTCAAAATAACACAAAATACACAAAATCTCAACAAACCCATATCAGGCTGAATTTACCTTAGGTTTCTAGCAACCCATTTCTTTCATTTATTTCACATTTTGACCCCTCAATTTACAAATTTCTCAATTTACTCCTTAATACGCATTTTTATCAAAAATTACTTAGTTAAACATGAAAATCAAACATCAAAGATTTATTATTCATCATCAAACAAAAATTTCATCACATTATCAATAATGGAAAATCTCAAATTCATCATGAATTCTGAAAATTGAAGCTTGGGTTTACTAGTATTCGAAGCAACGATTTCAAAAACGTAAAAATTATCAAAAACCGAACAAAGAACATACTTTAATTAAGCTTCCTAAGTGCTAAAACTTAAACAACTTCCATGGCTTCTTTTATTTTCTATATTCGGCCAACAATAGATGATAATTCATGTCTTTTATTGTTTTCTTAATTTCATGTTAATAAACCATTTACAATTTTAACCTTTGTAATTTAATATGAAATTATTATAAGTTATGCCCATTATCGTCCATAAACCATAATAGTGGCATAATTCCATTTTAAGGACTTAGCAATTAATAAACCATTCTAATTTAGTGCTTTAACAATTAGAAGGTCACTTTACATTTTACGCGATTAAGCCCTTTTTCACAAATCGACACTCAAACGATAAAATTTTCATACGAAAATTTCACACATATCAATTTACATACTTTAAACACAAAAAATAATATTAAAATATTTTTTGACTCAGATTTGTGGTTTCAAAACCATCGTTCCGACTAAGGTCTAATCCGGACTGTTACAGTGACAAAGAACTTCAAGCTAAAAGAGTTCAGTGCAAATCGACTAGTGATTCAGACTATCAGATTGGGGCCGATGATTGTTTGATGTTCTGAGGTAGGGTTAGTGTACCGAGAGATACTGAGTTATTCAAAAAATTCTTCACGAGGCACACAGTGGTTGTCTGTCTGTTCACCCAGGAAGTACGAAGATGTACAATGATTTGAAGAAATTGTATTGGTGGTCAGGTATGAAACGAGATATTTTTGAATTCGTAGTGAGATGTTTAATTTGTCAACAAGTAAAGGCTAAACATCAAGTAAAAACTCGTCTTTACGTAAACGAGCAATTTAGGATATATTCCAAAGCCCAATTACAAAATTAAAACCCACGAATGGCCTTACTACAAAATTAAAACCCAAAAGTGAAATCTAAATTAAATAAAGTCAAATGAAAGGCACAACAATCGTGACGCCACCTCCAAGTCCCTCGTAGCACCAATTCGTCTAAGGCTGGGGATTGCCTGTACAGTTGAAAAGAAAGGGTAAGTTTACGAAAACTCAGTGTGTAGCCCCCTATTTGTCAAATAGTAAATAGAGCATGCAGTGACAGTCTGGGCTTGAGCGCTATTCAGTATCAGTACAGTCTGGGCCTTAGCCCTATATAGTAATAGTGTTGTCCTAAACCCAATACAATATCAGTACAGTGTAATACAATTATGGATCCTACCCAAATCCAGCCAGCACATCGCCTGTACCAACCAACACACCATGTGGGGATATAAATCGACCCACCCAGCTAGCACACTGATATCGTAGCAAAACTTCCAAAAATAATAATGCAGCATAGCTTCCAGAAATAGTAAATGTGGAAAAGCCACTAGTATCAGTAATTGTGGCTTAGCCACCAGTAACAGTGAATGTGACATAGTAACTAGTACAATATTTCCTCCATATCAAAATCCCAACCCCATGCAGTATAAAATGTCATAAATATTACGTGTATGCAAAGTCATACTGAGTACAATCATATATGTAAACCATAAGCACATCAGTCATACGGAACATAAGGGCATAATCGTTATTTTACCATACAAAGGTATTACGATCATTTTACTCTACAGGGGTATTACGACCATTTTATCTATTTTGGGGTTTCAGCTCAAATAACGACCTCTCTGAAGGTTTACAGTCACTTCGAGCGACAGAGATAACCTAAATGATCATCACAGTATAAATAGGCCCAAGGCCCATTACTCGGCCTAAGTGGGCCTCCATGCTCGTGTGGCCCATTTAGCCCAAATTCAGTTCTGGCTATGTGACTTACGTAGCCCAATCCAATATTTATCACTTACCATGGATTTAATCTGTGTGGGGCCCACGAGCCCATTGAGCTCAGACGGCCAATTTTAGCCGAACGTGGCCCATAACGGCCAAAGTCCACGAAAATACTTATGGTGGCCTTTACAGTTTATCACCCCTGATTTGTGGGCTTGGTTTACCCCACGAGCGACTGCACGCTCGTGAGGCCTCAAATGCCAAGGTTTTGGCACTTCAGCTTTTCGGCTTTTGCCGATTTACAGTAAGGAAGGGTGTGGTTACACACCTTTATCACAGCTTGCACGATTAACCCACGAATGTCAAACCTTCAACCAAGATGCCATTTAATCCACTTATGATGTCAATTGAAAGATATCTATGGTCCTTCCTGTCGAAAGGCTGTATTAACCAAAAGAATCCATTAACATGAAACGAATAGGTAGGAGGCTTATTCTGGTATCCACTCGTTTATTAAAACTAGAGACAAAAGAATGAGCATTCAACCAAAATAAGTACACTTACCCCGATTATTGATTGAATGCCGAAAGAAGGACTTGAACGCCCAAACTCATCTGATAGGAACAGAATAACGAAGTAACAATCGACCACTATCAGAGCCTAAATTCCTAAATAGACAGAAACCCAATGCATTGAGAAGGGAGTAGTATTCGGCTAACTTGAAAAGAAGAAAAATGATAGAAGGGTAAAGAAGAAATTGAATCCGACTTAGTCAAACCTTAGGAACCATAGAAGAATTGTTGAGAAAAGGAAATAAAAGGTTCGACTATGAGAGTAAAACTGAAAGAATAAAAGAGGGTAAGAAGAAGAAAGGCAAAGTTCAGCCAAATGGTGAACTAAAATTGAGGAGAGGGGGATACCAGATTCGGCTTTTAGAAAAGAAAGTAAAGAAAGAAAATGTCCAAATGGTCACAAAGGTAATGCATGAAACTGCCAAAAGAAGAGAGAAACTGTAACGCCCCGAATTTTGGGCCTAGATGAATTGGGCTTTGGGCTTTGGGCTTTGGGTTTCATAAAATTTTTAAGTGAGCAAGAAAATGACAAATGCCTTGTTGGCTTTAAGAGTTTAAGGAATTTGAAGTGTCTTGGTTTGTTGGAGAAGTTTTAGGTTCAAGTTTTATGGTGGAGGAATTTTAATTTAATTATTAAAAGAATCAGGGTTAGGAGTAGTTGGGCTTTTAAATAAAGATAGGGGGAAAATGGCATCAAAAAGTCTTGTCGAGGAGTGGCTAAGTGACGCCACTTAGGGTGTAGGGAGGTGGCGTTAGTGGCTAGCAAGAAGATCCGAGGTTCGAATCCTAGCTTAGTATTTTTAGTGAGTTTAATTTTGGCCTTCTAGAATATTGGAAGTGGTGTGAAGATGGACTCTAAGGGGAGTGTTCAGAAGAGAAAATTTAGGAAAAAGATTGGGGAGTTATCAGGGAGAAAAATGAGGAGATGAGAAGGGGGGAAGTGATGGAGCTGAATTGGGAATTAGGGGTCAGGCAATTTGGCTAGAGGCTATAAATATGTGCTGAGTTTGGGATCCTAGGCTAATGCCACATTCTTCATTTTTTTAGTGCCGATTGGTTTTTCTATCTTTCTAGTTGATTCTTTTGCCATCCTTTCTCTTCTAAGATCTCTTTTGATTTACCCTTTGGGTTAGCCAATTCCTTCTTCTACCCTTCTTCTTTAATTTGTGCCAAATAGACCCTATTCACCATACTAGTTTGAAAGCCAAAAAGCCGAATCTCCCTTGGGCCAATTACTCTTTTGGTGTAACTACCTTATCTCTTTTTCGGCTAGTATTGTTAATACCGATTACTTCCCTCCCTCAATCTTTCTAATCAACTTTGGTAGGGAATTAGTATCGGATCTCGGGTTTTAGCTCTCTGCCGAATTGCTCCTTAGGTGTTTACGGTTTGGTAAGTATTTCTCTCTTATTGACTAAGGTTGGTCGAATGATCTTAAGTGAGATAAGGGGGTGAATTATGTTGGATGCTAGTCCTCTAGTATTTGGTTTTAATGAGTAAGATTAACACATATCTAAGGAGTACGTGATCAAGGAAAAACTATTAGGGATTGGTGTTCAAGGTAAGGTTAATGTGAGGTTTCGATTTTTTTGGGTAAAATATGTGTTAAGCAAATGATTAATGGAAGGGTGATATCATTTGTAGGTTGGTAACTAAGGGAATCGTAGCATGTTTGGTTACCAGGTGTTTACCCCATATTAGGGGGTGAATTATGGAACGGAGGAAGTATATGAGGATCGTATGGTTGCCTGACAATCATGGATCCACCAATGGCTTTTAATATGTAAATGAAGGTAGTTTCGCAACCGGGCTACACTGGATCTGTATCACTGGATGTGTATCGGTTGGGTGGGTCGATATTTACATCCTCATATGATGTGTATCGGGGGACAGAGTTGGTGTGTAGTGGATGGATTATTGGGATGGAATTGCATTGCATTGTATTACATGTATGGTGGTTGATGTATGCTTACTATTTGTTCGAGGGATGTACACACTGAGTTTTCAAAAACTCACCCCCTCTTTTATTTTTCTAGTGATGCCCAATAGGAGGTTCGACGTCTAGAGGGACTCTGGGTGGCCAGCTAGTGAGACAGCTTGGACTTGTTTGTTCTACTAGAAAGGAAAAGAGCATTTAGTTTCTGATTTATTAAGTGATTTTAGACTGGATTGTAATAAGGCCTCCCATTTTTCTTATTATTTGGATTATTATTTTTATGCGATGTAATTATGAGAGGTTGAACATGGTTTCGTGAATTATAGCATGTTTACTACGTTTCCGCAACTAAATTCTTAAATGATAAGTTTTCTTAAATCAAATGTTTTAAACAAAGCTTTCGCAACTGAAAAGAATGTTTTCATAAGATAACTAAGGATTCATATCTTAAGGAAAGGTTTTCAACGAAAATAAGGTTTTCGCTTAAACACTTTAATGTGACGCGCCAGATTTAGCCATAGTGTCTGGGTCGGGTTTGGGGTGTTACAGAAACCAAAATACAAAAAGGGAAAAACAACTCGAAATGCCAAAAAGAGAATTCAGCACCTATACACTCTGAAGTTGCCGTATATGCACTCCCCAAACCCCTTATCCGCATTTGCACATACAAGCTACCTAATTCAGCTACAACTCTCCAAGCTTCAAATTCCTTGATTCACTCCACTCCTTCAAATCCCCAACAACCAACATCCTATCCCTTGATCCCCTCTCCTTTTACCAAGTCCACAACCACTCAATAGAGTTTTAGTCTACCACAAACACTTGCCGCCCCAAGTAGCAAAATAAATATCCTTTTGCATGCAATAGGATTCGAACCCAAACCCTCTCAGTTGCTCAACACGTCACTTGACACCAAGCGACTAGGCTCTTTTTGTGACACATTTTACCCACAAATATTTATAAGGCCTACAAGCCAAAGCCAAGGTTCACTTAAGGGGAAAAACAAAAATTTTTGCAAAAGCCCAGACTTGAACCCAGGCTTCTCAAACACTCCCAAACGCACCCAAATCACTTAGCCAATAAAGCAAACATGAAATTTGTGCCACTTTCTTACTTAACTAAAATATTTATGAGTAGTCTCCTAACTGATCCCATGCTCAAGGCCCAATACTTCTATGCCCAATTTTGGGGCGTTACAATTCACCACTCCTTAAAGAACTTTTGCCCTCGAAATTTTGTCCTCGAAATTTCCAACTATCAAAATAGTTGCACCATTCAGGCTACACCACTATGCTCCTACTGTGCACTCTAATCCCAATGACACAACACACTTTAACTTGAACTTGGAACCTCTTACACACACCCAAAACATTTAACCACTAAAATAGATAGACATCACATGTATATAATTTCTATGTCCAAATCATCACCTTAAAAAAAACATACCTCACTTAAAGGTGACTTGACAATCCTGAGCCCGATGCTCCTTAGACCCGTATATGAGACGTGCTTCTAACTTCCTCCAACATTCGCCCGGATGACGCCTTTTGCAATGCTCACAAGTCAAAAAGTTCAAACGCATTTTAACATGCTTCACAGAACGAGGCTCTAGCCCCAGAGAACTGTGGTCTCTCTTCTTCTTACAGTCCACACACCAAGCCTAGAGTGTTTCACCAATCTCTTTAACTTCCTCTAGCACTTCCCTTACGAACCGAGTTAGCACCTTAGTACCAAGCTCTGATTTTTCGCTACCCAAAGTTCGTAGACCTACCCTGACCTCCATCTTAGTTACTGGTGCAGCCGATGCCTCCCTAGCCTCATCATTAGACATGTGGCCCGATGCTGAAGACTCAGCCTCAACACTTCCATGGCCTCTATCGCTGCCACGTGTACCCCTTCCGCGAGTACCCCTAGTGCTCATTTTGATAACGAATTATCTATTTAAAAGTATTATGCATCAGTTTGTAATTTCAATAATTGTTAACGAATGTGTTATGAACAACAGTAATTAGGGTTTGTTTTCACAGAACAAGATCTCACTATAATTTTCCGTCTTCTATAGCCTCAGTCTACTCAGACTCTAGGGTTTCCAGTATAGTACCACTATCTATAGTATAACATTTCAGTCTATAATAGTAAACAGTGTCAAAGAACTTACAGATATGGCACCGGAGAATCAGTGTGCCACGCTTCTAGTCACAACATTTCAAAACATCTCAAATTCTTTTAAATCCTTTTAAAAATTAAATTTTCAAAAACCCATTCCACAATCGAGTTTTGCAACTTGACTCTGATACCACCAAATGTAATAGCCCAAAATTGGGTCTAGTTGGAACAGAGGTTTCGGGACCACAAAATCTGAGATATAAATAATTATTTTATGATTATTTTGAGGTCTATGATATGATTTCATGATTGTGTGAAAATTTTGTGAAGAAATTCTATGCATAAAGTGCTTAATTCGAAGTTAGGGACTAAATTGAATAAGTTGCAAAACTTGCATTCTAGAAGTTTCTAGTATGAAATTGATTTGAAATATTAATTAGGAGGTCTTAAATAGCAATATGACCAATTTCTAAGTTATGGACAAAAATTGGACATGGATGGAATTTTTGGAAAGTTTAGTAGTAAGGGTATTTTTGTCATTTAGGGGTAAAATGAATTAAAATACAAAATTAAAAGCCAATTTTGCTCATCTTCTTCACCATGGACGTGTATACCAAGGGAGACTCCATGGCTAGGGTTTTCAAGCTTCCCAAGATCAATTGTAAGTTTGTTCTAACCCCGTTTTTCAAGTTCTTTACGTTTTTGGAGTCTCGGTAACTTGATTTAGCTTATGCTAGCAATAATTCAACCTAGGGTTCATATTTGGAAAAATACCCATAGGTAAAATTTGTGTATTCTGGTGTTTTATGATACAATATGAGGTTTTAAATTATGTTAGACAACTTGTGCTACTCGGTTTTAAGTGAAAACGAGCAAAAGGGCTTAATCGGTAAAAATACCTAATAGTCATAAGTATATGTTAGAGTGAGAATTTGATGTTTCCATAGAAGGGAAAAGTGATCATCATGTCATAAAACATAAGGATAAGGGATGAAGTTTAATTCCCGAGCCTAGGGGCAAAAGTGTAAATATGCAAAAGTTTAGGGGTAAAATTGTAATTTTTCCAAAGTTTGAGTTAATGACTGTTTTGAATAGTACATTAATTAAATAAGTAAAATATGATGTTTTAGATCCCGGAAAACGAGATTTGAACCTAGAATGAGAGAAAAATCGAAAATTGGGAAAGTTAGTAAAATGGCCGTTTTAATATCAAGGTAAGTTCATATGTATAATAAGCATTAATTTATGCATGTTTCAATGTAAAATTGATATATTTACTATGATCTCCGAGGTGTTGAAAGTATGTAAGTTGGTATGATAATAATACAACAATAATGCTGTAATTTATATTTGAAAGTTAAATTTAGTGAATTAATTGAATTATGTTAAATTAAATGATTATGGTGCCAAGTTTATAAATTGATTTAAAAATATGTCTATGGTACATGAAGTGCATTGAATTATCATACATAAATGTGATTTCTATTATTATGGATATTATGAGAAATTGTAAGTTCATATGATTTTTAATAAGACAATGTGTAATTTAATGTTATTGCGTTGATATTAAATGTAAGTTTATATGTAAGTAATACATCACTATTACTTGTATTATGATATTTTATAAAAATATTGGAAATATGTTTGTGGATAATTACTTGATTGGTGAAATTGTTGGAAAAGAGAGAGAAATCCCGGTTGAACCTTCGGAAAGATTGGATGATATAGATGGGATGTAGCTAGGTCACATGTATAGTGCTGAGTGCACATCATGTGTACAAGAGAGCTACAAGACATTATGATGTAGCTAGGTCGCATGGGTGATACTACGTGTACACCATGTAGACAAGAGAGCTACGGGATATATGTAGCTAGGTCGCATGCGTGGTTCCCCGGTTGAACCTTCGGAAAGATTGGATGATACAGATGGTATCTAGCTAGGTCACATGTATAGTGCTGAGTGCACATCATGTGTACAAGAGAGCTACAAGACATTATGATGTAGCTAGGTCACATGGGTGATACTATGTGTACACCATGTAGACAAGAGAGCTACGGGATATATGTAGCTAGGTCGCATGCGTGGTTCCAAGTGAAGGACACCATGTAGACAAGAGAGCTATGAGATAAACTGGCTAGGTCACATGGGTGGTACTAAGTGTTCACCATGTGTACAAAAGAGCCGAACTATATGATGGGTGGAGCTATGTGCTGAAACCACCAAGTATCGAGGATTGATCCGAAGTGTTCAACGGGAGACTCTCTATGTATTGCTTTGTGAGTTTTGTGATGAATATGTGCAGGAACTTGGTTATGCGAATGATGTGTTCATTAAGTGACCAGGATGTGGTAAGGTTATAAACAAGTAAGTTATACATGAGGATGATTTTATGGTGACCTTGTGATCATGGTCCTATACTTGTGATGTATGAAATGTGGTGAAAATGATTTGTGATATGTATGTTAAAATGAGGTTAATACAAAGAAAGTGTGAAAGAGTGAATCAGCAATAAAACTGTTTTGGACAGTAGCAGTGACGTGATTTTGAAAAATCACCAAAAATAGTATAAATTGAATCAGAGACTGAATGAGATATCAAATTAAATCTTAATGAGTCTATTTTCATATAAAATAAACATAGAAAGAAAAGGAGTTCTATATTTTGAGATATTTATGTTTTCGTGAGACTGATTCAGAATGATTACGTGATCCCCTGTTCTGACTTTGGAAAATCACAAAAATTTTGAGAAAAATAATTAGAGACTAAAAATTATATTTTTAGAATTCGAAATGAGTCTATTTTCAAGATAAATCAACAAGAACATTATCCGAGTTCTGTACTATGAGATAATTATTTTTTAGTGAAGAGAGGTCAGAACTGTCAGAAAGTGAAACAGGGGAAATTTTAATGAATAAACTGTACTAATTGGCTAAACCAAAAATTATGAAAATTTTATGATGGTACAATATGTGAGTCTAGTTTCAGGGAAATTTACGGATCTTAATTTGGAGCTCTGTAGCTCGAATTATAAATAATTAAGTGACTATGACTCGTGTGGACAGTTTGATGTGATCATTTATTAGTAAATTGTGAAATCGTACTTACAAGAATGCTATATAAATTAAGGATGTGGAATGGAGAGGAGGAGGAGGAAAATAAATATATGTGGAATACATGGAAACTATGGTATATGAAATATTGATATAATGAAATAAATGATATGTGTTTATAAGAAAACAAAAAGAGAATGTTATGTATCATGACATGTATATATATATATGACTAGTCTCAATGTAATGCTTGTTGGGTATGGAATTGAATTGAAATGTTTCAGGCAAACATGTTATTCTACACATCTGAATCATGGTATTTTATAAAGATATGATCTAGCTTTAAATATGAATGCTTGATGATTAAGCTGAAGATATTTGGTAAGATGATAATCTTGGTATAAATGTATAAGTGATACTATAATAAACAAGGTAAAATGAGCATGAGAGACACATGTATGATGACATACAAATGCTATGTTTGTGGTTTAATTGAGGATGTATAATCATTAAATGAATACCATCTTATATGCTTTTGATTTTGTATAAGTGTGTAAGAGATCAAGGTTGACCAAAGCTTGGAAAATAACCTAGGTATATTCCACAAAGGCAAAGACACAACCATGTGTCTCAGTCGTGTATGGAACACGACTTTGGGACACGAGCGTGTGGAGCCTTAAAGCATGAAATTTCCTAGATTTTCATAAGTTCTCGGATTAGTCCCAAACCCTTTCTAAAGTATGTTTTCGGCTCCGTAGACTCAAATAAAGGACTATGTGTAAGAGAATGAACGCTTTGAAATATGAATAAAATTTTATGGCTCGTATTTTGTTTAATGTTTGTATGTTTGTCTGGTAACGCCTCGTACCTTAGCCCGGCCTCGGATACGGGTAAGGGGTGTTACACCAAATGTAACACCCCAAACCCGGCCTAGACGCTATGGCCAAATCTGACATGTCACATCAGAGTGTTTTTCAAAAATTGATCCGTTTGGTAAAAATCTGTTACTGAATTTAAATCCTTTTATTAGTAATTAACGAAATTTCTGGTCAAAACGTTTACCTTATTAACCATTAGTGTTATGTTAAGTTGATTTAAAAACGTGGAAGCTTTTTAAGTCGACGAAGTTTAAAACGCGTGTTTTAGAAAATAGTAATTGTTTTAAAAAACTCGTCTTTACCTAGACTAGCAGTTTAGGATATATTCCAAAGCCCAATTACAAAATTAAAACCCACGAACGACCTTATTCCAAAATTAAAACCCAAAAGTGAAATTTAAATTAAATAAAGTCAAATACAAGACACAGCAGTCGTGTGGTCACCTCCAAGTCCCTCGCAGCACCAAATCATCTAAGGCTGGGGATTACCTGTACAGTTGAAAAGAAACGGTGAGTTTACGAAAACTTAATATGTAGCCCCCTATCAGCCAAACAGTAAACAGTGCATACAGTGACAGTCTTGGCCTGAGCCCTATTCAGTATCAGTACAGTCTAGGCCTTAGCCCTATGCAGTAACAGTGTGGACATAAGCCCAATACAGTATTAGTACGGTGTAATGTAATTATGCATCCTACCCAAATCTAGCCAGCACACTGCCTGTACCAACCAACACACCATGTGGGGATATAAATCGACCCACCCACCCAGCATACTGATATCGCAGTAAAACTTCTAGTAATAATAATGTAGCATAGCTGCCAAAAACAATAATGTGGTAAAGCCACTAGTATCAGCAGTTGTGGCATAGCGACCAGTAACAGTAAATGTGACATAGTCACCAGTACAGTACTTTCTCCATATGAAAATCCCAACCCCATGCAGTATGTCAAGTCATAAATATTACGTGTATACAAATTAATACTCAGTACAATCATATATGTAAATCATAAGCACATCAGTCATACAGAACATAAGGGCATAATCGTCATTTTACCATACAGGGGTATTACGGTCATTTTACCCTACAGGGGTATTATGGTCATTTTACCCTACAGGGGTATTACGATCATTTTACCTATTTTGGGGCTTTAGCTTAGATAATGACCTCTCTGAAGCTCTACAGTCACTTCGAGCGACATAGATAACCTAAATGATCATAATGGTATAAATGGGCCCAAGGCCCATTACTCAGCCCAAGTTGGCCCACATGCTTGTATGGCCCATTTAGCCCAAATTTAGTTACAGCTATGTCACCTACATAGCCTAGTCCAATATTTATCACTTACCGTGGATTTAATCAGTGTGGGGCCCATGAGCCCATTGGGCCCACATGGCCCATTTCGACCGAACGTGGCCCATAACGACCCAAGTCCACGAAAATGATCGTGGTGGCCTTTACAGTCTATCACCCCTGATTTGTAGGCTCGATTTACCCCATGAGCGATTGCACGCTTGTGAGGCCTTAAATGCCATAGTTTTGGCACTTCGGCTTTTCGGCTCTTGCCGATTTATAGTAAGGAAGGGTATGGTTACACACCTTTATCGCAACTCGCACGATTAACCACGAATGTTGAACCTTCACCTAAGTATGTTATTTAATCCACTTATGATGTTAATTGAAATATATCTACGCCCCTTCCTGCCGAAAGGCTGTATTAACCAAAAGAATCCATTAACATGAAATGAATAGGCAGGAGGCTTATTCTGGTATCCACTCATTTAAAGGAGTCTTAAAACTAGAGACAAAAGAATGAGCATTGGGGCCAAAATAGGTTCACTTACCCCATATATTGATTGAATGCTGAAAGAAGGACTTGAACGCCCAAACTCAGCTGATATGAACAGAGTAACGAAGTAACAATCGGCCACTGTCAGAGCCTAAATTCCTAAAGAGACACTAACTTAATGCATTGCGAAGAGAGAAGTATTCGGCGAACTTGAAAAGAAGAGAAACTGTAGAAGGGTAATTAAGAAATTGAATTCGGCTTAGTCAAACCTTAGGAACCATAGAAGAATTGTTGAGAAAAGGAAATAAAAGGTTCGGCTATGAGAGTAAAACTGAAAGAATAAAAGAGGAGAAGAAGAAGAAAGGCAAAGTTTGGTCGAATGGTGAACCAAAAATGAGGAGAGGGGGATACCAGATTCGGCTTTTAGAAAAGAAAGTAAAGAAAGAAAAATGTCCAAATGGTCACAAAGGTAATGCATGAAATTGGAAAAAGAAGAGAAAGAAACCAAAATGCAAAAAGGGAAAAACATCCTTGTCGAAAATACCCTTTCTTCAATTATTTTAAACTTAATGAAAAATAGGGGAATCGACTTTTGGAAAAACAGAAATATGGAGTCGCCACCGATATTTTTGTTTAGGTGTGATCGGATCACCTAAGAATTTGGTTATTTTAATAAAATATTTTTGATTTACTAAAACAACAATTTTGGTCTACGAACTTTGAAAAAGCAGGCTCGGGAGTCGGTTACGTATGAGGAAGGATTAGCACCCTCACTACACCCAAAATTGGTACGAAATCGATTAGATACTGTCCTTATGTCTAAAAAATGTTTTTGAAATGTGGTTCTTTTTTAATAACATTAGAGTAACCCGAGTTGGTTGCCAAAATCTTCTTGTTTCGATGTCTGAAAGTGTCTGATTTGAAAATTACAAAAGCATGCCCAGTTATTTGGTCCAACGAAGAACCGAAACCCAGCACAGTAAGGCACGATTCCTCGAATTTCTGAACATTGAACATTGCCTCACCTTAGAAAATATAAGTGAAATTTAGAAGGGATATTCGATTATTTAGAACAAATGAAAAAGCGCAACCCAGCACGATTCTCAAATTGCCAAACATCGAACATCCCTTGTTTTGAAAGGTTTTTAACAAACATGAGTGAAAACCTAAAGGAATATTCGATTGTTTTGAGCAAATGAGAAATCACAACCCAGCACGATAGGGCATGATTCCCGAATTGTCAAACACCAAATATTGCCTTCGTTTTAACGGATTTTTAGAAGACACAAATGAAATTTTGAAGGGATATTTGATTATTTTAAGCAAATGAGAAATTGCAACCCAGCACGCTAGGGCACAATTCCGTGAATTGCCAAATATCGCATATCGCCTTAGTTTAAGGGATTTTTAATAGTCGTGGGTGAAATTCTAAAGGGACCTTCGATTACTTTGAGAAAACGAGGAATTGCAGCCCAACACGTTAGGGCACGATTCCACGAATTATCGAGTATCGAATATCACCTTTGTTTTAAAGGATTTTTAATAATTGTGAAACTAGCTTAAAACGTATTAATGAGACAAAATTAATCATGAAATTTGGATTTTATAAAACCACATTTCAAAAAATCAAGCGAAAAACAATGACATGGGGTAATATGTGTATGAGATACAATTGATTAACGAACCCTAAAAAAGGATTAAATATAACTAGCCTAAGGAATATAATCCGACTACAATCATGCATGGAGAATAATTAACGCGACGATAAAAGACAATGAATAAATAATGTGCAACAATAACGAACCACAATAATGCACATAACATGATATAAAACAACCAAGATAATGCATGAAAACAGGATAACATTTGGAAGCCAACGCTAATATAAAACGATTATAAAATAATGACGAATAAATGAATGCATAAATTACATGATATATAACTTGATGAATTTAAAACGATTTGTAAGAACAAACTAAAGATGCATACATACGATCTCTGAAATATATATTATAGGAGGAATATTTTCAAATCGAATAATATGTAAGGCATTAAAGAATTTTGGTCTAAAATTAACAATTTACATGTAGAAAATTTTAGCTTATGTATAAGATATAAAAAAAATGATAATAAAAAATATATAATGAAATATAATTCTTGTAACATAATGGATTTACAAATCAAGCATATGTATACATAAATAACTTTTAAAAAAATAATAATAATTATTATTTGTAAAAACATAGAAATACATGCAAGCTGAAATTAATTTTATTATAAATTATATAATGAATTGAAGAATATGCTTACATATATGTAAAAAAACAAAAACTACATGCATAAAATACATAGATTTAATAATATATATATTAAGTATAGATATCTATAAACATATATGTATATAATAATGATTTAGAAAATATATTATATAGGACTATATAATTAGCTACAATAATAAATTTAAGAAAACATATGTACAAAATAACATAAGGTTAACAATGTATATATATATATGAAATAAAATGAACTTTAATAAAAAGTAAAAATATATATGTACAATAGCGTATATAAAGAAAACAATTACATGAGGTAGTATACAAAATATGAAAGCATAGTTACCCAAATTACAATAAGTAAATGATGCAAGTTAGACGATGAATTCAAATGAATGAACACAAGTAAAATAAAACAAAACATGAAGTGAATCTAAAAAAAGGATAATTGAAATCACATAAAGGAGAGGGCCTAATTGAAATCACGTTAAAATGGAAGGATAATTCGTAAATACAAATAAGGGCCAGCGCATAATGTATACAAATATACAAGGATCAAAACCGGAATTATTCCAGACTCCAAAACGCTATGTACAGGTGCAGACTAAAATGCAAATGCACGCGAATCGTAGGGGCAATTTTAAAACAAAGAAACACAAATGTGAGCTGATTGAACTGGGGCGCGAAAAGAGAGGGACCGATGTCGAAAATATCCCCTCACCACGAAAACGCGCAGATCCCAGGGTTAGGAATCGGGTCAGATCGAGCATAAAGGGGGTGACCTAGACGGTGTCGTTTCTTACTCCTTTAAAACTCCCAACAGAACAACCCATTTGGCCAAATCTTCATCTCTTTCTTTGTACTTTACTAAACCCTAAATCCCTCATGTATTCCCTCATTCGACCGCCAAAGGAACTGAAACCTTGGCCCCTTCAATTCTCATCAGATTTATCCCAAAAAAAAAACTCGCATTCATCACCATGAAACCATTGTATTTGGTGATTGGTGATGGATATACGCCCCCCTTTTTTTACACCATTTGAAACCACAACTTGTAGATTACTGATTTTGACTTTGAAATCCTATACCAAACTCTGATTACGACGAAGGATATAGGGACTCCGATGGTATATCTACAATGGTAAACCCCTCGTTGTTCTAAATCTCGCCTCAATAAGCCAAATTTTAGCCCTGGAAGCCAATCTTCAACCTCGGTTCCGACGAAGAAGGTATGGCCCGATGGCTGTTTCTTTTATATGCTTCTCTTTCTTACCCCTTATGTAAATAAACGCATGCAAAATCAAGAAAAGAAAATGAATGAAATAGATTCACAAAAGAAAAGAAGAGGCACTCGGGATCACCTTCTTTTTCTATTTTTTGTTGCTTGGTATTGCTTGCGTTCGTAAATGTCTCTGATTACAAGATTAAAATCTGACTTTTTATAGCCGAAAAGAAAGAGGAAGAATTAACGAAATAAATAAAAGTACAATGTTTTCCTTTTGTTTGCATTTGCTGTTGTTTTCGTTTGTCTTCTTGCAGGTACGGGTGCGCGCTGGTGTGTGTACGGGAGCGTGTGCTGGCGTACGGGGTGTGGGCGTGGTGCCAGGAGGAATGTAGGACACTGGGGGGTACGGAGGCTAGGGCCAAGGCTCAGCTGCGGTGCGAGAGAAAGAGAACCCTAGGGTTCTGTTTGTTCTAAAAGCAATGGGCCTATCGGGCCTTGTAAGTTTGGGTCAGGTTTTAAAAATAGGTCTAGGTTATGTAATTGGGTTTGGGCTATGTAATTGGACTTTAAACATTTAATGGACTGTTATAATTTTATTTATTTTATGTTTATGGTTTTTTTTTGGTTTGTTTTGTGTTTGCATAGGTCGGGCAAATTTGGCCCACTACAGCTGCCCCTCTTTGCTCATTGTCGTGTAACGAGAATAGAGCAAAGACTATAAAAAGGACGAAATTTGCCCGGTCTGGATAAGTCTCAAAATCTTGATCCTCATCTTCCCCATAGGTATTCTGATGTCTTCAGGAGTGTCAAATTGGCTAACCTCAACTTGCTGCCTGAAAACTCGGGAACACCAATCAGTAATTTTTGATCTGCTCTCTGCCAATACGGAGATGCCAAATCTGTCATCTTCGATTTGCTCTCTATCAACACAGAGATGCCAAATCTACTATCCTCAATCTGTCCTCTGACAATACAGAGATGCCAAATCTGCTATCTTCGATACGCTCCCTGCCAATACAGAGACGCCAAATCTATTATCTTCGATCTGCTCTCTGTCAATATAGAGACACCAAATCTGCTATCTTCGGTTTGCTCTCTGTCAACACAGAGATGCCAAATCTACTATCTTCGATCTGCTCTCTGTCAACACAGAGATGCCAAATCTGCTATCTTTGATCTGCTCTCCGCCAATACAGAGACGCCAAATCTGCTATCTTCGATCTGCTCTCTGTCAATACAGAAACACCAAATCTGCTATCTTCGATCTGCTCTCTGTCAACACAGAGATGCCAAATCTGCTATCTTTGATCTGCTCTCCACCAATACAGAGACGCCAAATCTGCTATCTTCGATCTGCTCTCTAACAATACAGAGATGCCAAATCTGCTATCTTCGATCTGCCCTTTGACAATACAAAGACACTAAATCTGCTATCTTTGATCTGCTCCCTGTCAATACAGAGATTCCAAATCTGCTATCTTTAATCTGCTCTTCGCCAATACAGAGACGCCAAATCTGCTATCTTTGATCTGCTCTCTGTCAACACAGAGATGCCAAATCTGTAGGATTTGCCAATGTCGCTACACTGTCTTCTAAAGACATGATGTGTAGAATTGGTTTCCTGTATCTGTGTATGCCAAATAATTAGGGTGCCATGATCAAAATGAACCAAATGTCCCTAACTAGATGTGGTGTTTATGTCAAATTGTTAGAATGCTATGATCGAAATGAATCAAGTGCTTCTAACTAAATGAATGATTATGAATGTAGAAACGTCATGAGAGTGATTCCTTTTTAAACTCTTAAGTTATCATTGCTCATAATTTTTCCGAGTTCTATCATTGATGTGCTAACACGCCCTCTTGCTTAGCCATTATATTCAATAGAAAATTTGAAGAGATAGTCACAATTAGGGCTTTTCTTTTTCGAATGTTTCAAATTTTGAACTTGGTTAGTCCTGACTAGTGGCCCTGTTTCAGGTCCTTGTACTATTTAGAGACTTTTCAGAGTAATATGCATAACATCTTTTGTGTGAATATTACATGTTAAAAATCGCGATTTCAACAAAAATGCTCGAAAGAGATTACTATAACGGACTAAGTGGAATTTTATTGAGTAAAACTCGAAGTGAATACATCAAACAAGATAGCAAATCTACTAAAGCAAAAAAATAAGAATGAGAAAAGAGGTGCCCTAGATATCGCAGCATGAGTTTCACTATTCCAATTTCTCAAAAGCTCCTTCGAACCGAATGTGTATTCAGGAGATCCTGCGTATTTTGTTGATGCTCCAAGGCGTACTGTTTTCTGTCTTACTGATTTTGGGAGGACAAGACTACAATATGCCCCATATCCAAAATTTGAGCTGCCCGTTTTCGGGTTTTCAACTCAAAAGCCCCTTTGGTCTCAAAGTGCCCTTTGCGAGTTTTCACCTTGGCCTCTCCATCTTTCTTTTTTTTTTAGATTTTAGAGTACCCTTTGCGGGTTTTCACTCTGGCCTCTCTTTCTTCAGGTAAAATACTTCTGGACTGAATTTGAGTTTACAGGATTGGGCAAGTTTCTACTGTCTATCTTGGCTAGAGTCAATACTCCTCCGGAGAAAGATTTCTTCACCACGTAAGGCCCTTCCCAATTAGGCATCCATTTCCCTCGAAAATCCTTCTATATGGGAAGGATCTTTTTCAAAACCAGGTCTCTTTCATGGAATTCTCTAGGGCGAACCTTTTTTTCATAAGCCCGTATCATTCGCTTTTGGTACATCTGACCATGACGGATAGCTCTTAGCCTCTTTTCCTCAATTAGGTTCAATTGATCATACCGAGATTGGATCCACTTGGCTTCTTCCAACTTTAACTCCGACAACACTCGAAGGGCCGGCATCTCGACTTCGATCGGCAACACCGTTTCCATTCCGTAGACCAAAGAGAAGGGGTTGTCCCAGTTAAGGTTCTGACTGACGTTCGATAAGCAAAGAGGGCAAACAGTAACTTCTCATGCCAATCTCTGTAGGTCTCGGTCATCTTCCCCACGATTTTCTTAATATTTTTATTGGCTGCTTCCACTGCCCCATTCATCTTCGGGTAATATGGTGACGATTTGTGATATCTGATCTTAAATTGGCTACAGACTTCCGCTATTGTATTGTTGTTCAAGTTTAATGCGTTGTCAGATATGATCCTTTTCGGCATTCCGTATCGACATTTGACCTCTTTTTTCAGGAACCTGCTCACTGCTAACTTTGTAACACTAGCATATGAGGCGGCTTCTACCCATTTGGTGAAGTAGTCAATAACCACAAAGACGAACCTATGCCCATTGGAAGCTTTCGGTGATATTGGTCCAATCACATCCATGCCCCACATAGAGAATGGCCATGGGGAAACCATGACATGCAGCAGTGAAGGCGGCACATGAATTTGTCTCCGTAGATTTAGCACTTATGGCATCTCTTGGCGTAATTGACACAGTCTCCTTCCATGGTGGACCAATAGTACCCGAATCTCATAATTTTCCAGGCCATTGTAAAACCATTAGCGTGTGTCCCATAGACGCCTTCATGGACTTCTTCCAAGATTTTCTTAGCTTCTACAGCTTCTACGTATCTTAATAGCACATGATCCTTCCTCCTTTTGTATAGGATCTCCCCATCTAAGACGTAGTCGATGGCCAATCTTCTCAGTGTTCTTTTGTCATTCTCGCTTGCTTGGTCTGGGTATTCACGATTCTTCACGTATTGCAATATATCGTGATACCAAGGGTGATCATCTTTTTCTTCGCCTTCTCCAATATTATAATAGTAGGCCGGAGTTTCATAAATGCTCATCCGGATGGGTTTGACATCTTCTTGTTTGTTCACCTTGATCATGGAAGCTAAGGTAGCCAAAGCATCAACCATCTGATTTTTGTCTCGTGGAAGGTAGTGGAGGGTAATGTCCTCAAACTCTTTAACCAATTCCAGGACCAGTTTTCGATAATCGATCAACTTGCGGTCTCTGGTCTCCCATTCTCCCTTGAGTTAATGAATCACTAGCGCAGAATCCCCATACACCTCTAGCATTTTAATCTTGCGTTCTATGGCTTCACGGATTCCCATGATGCACGCTTTGTGTTCTTCCATGTTATTCGTGCAATCAAAATCCAATTTACTAGTGAATGGATAATGATCTCCGTTTGGGGACACCAAGACTGCCCCAATTCCATTACCCACAGCATTTGACGCCCCATCGAAGTTCAGTTTCCAAGGAAGTTCTTCTGGATCACCTTCTCCAACGGTCGCAACACACATTAGGTCTTCATTCGGGAAGTCGAAGTTTAGAGGCTCATAGTCTTCCAAAGCTCTACTAGCCAAAAAGTTTACTATTGCACTCCCTTTTACAGCTTTCTAGTTCACATAGACTATGTCAAATTTAGAGAGCAGAATCTGCCATCGGGCCATCCTTCCATTCAAAGCAGTTGACTTCATCATGTACTTTAAAGGATCTAATTTTGAGATCAGCCAAGTAGTGTGATACAGCATATACTGCCTCAGCCTTCGGGTTGTCCAAATTAGGGCACAACACAACTTCTCTATCGGCGGGTACCTTGTTTCACAGTCAGTGAACTTCTTACTAAGGTAGTAAATATCTTTTTTTTCCTTCCCGACTCATCGTGCTGACCCAATACGCACCCCATGGAATTCTCAAATACTGCCAAATATAGTATCAATGGCTTATCGGGGTTAGGTGGTGTTAGCACCGGAGTGTTGGATAAGTATTGTTTGACCTTTTTGAAAGCCATTTGGCATTCTTCATCCCATTCACCTGGGTTGTGTTTCTTGAGAAGGCGAAAGACAGGGTCACATTTCTCGGTTAGTTGTGAAATGAACCGAGAGATGTAATTTAATCTTCCTAGAAAGCCTCGAACCTCTTTCTGGGTACGCGACGGAGATAACTCTTGTATGGCTTTGACTTTGTCTAGATCAATCCAAATCCCTTTCTCACTAACCACGAATCTAAGCAACTTTTCAGACTTGGCTCCGAAGGTACATTTGGCTGGATTGAGTTTTAGCTGAAACTTTCTCAACCTCAAGAACAATTTCCTCAAGACTTGTATGTGCTCTTTCTCCGTCCGAGACTTTGCGATCATATCATCCACATAAACCTCGATTTCTTTATGCATCATGTCATGAAACAGGGTTACCATGGCTCTTTGGTAAGTTGCCCCCGTATTTTTCAGTCCAAATGGCATCACTTTGTAACAGAACATCCCTCACATGGTTACAAATGTGGTCTTCTCCATATCTTTAGGATGCATCTTGATCTGGTTATATCTGAAAAAACCATCCATGAATGAAAATAATGAGTGTCCTACCGTGTTGTCCACTAGGGTGTCAATATGAGGCAGTGGGAAATTGTCCTTCGGGCTAGCTTTATTCAAATCTCTATAGTCCACACACATTCTCACTTTTCCATCTTTCTTAGGGACGGGGACGATGTTTGCTACCCAATCTGAGTATTTTACCACCTTCAGGAATCCAGCGTCGAACTATTTTCGAACCTCTTCTTTTATTTTTAGCAAGACATCGGGCCTCATTCTTCGGAGTTTTTGCTGAACTGGCTTGCATTCTTCCTTTATGGAGAGTCGATGCACCACGATATCAGTATTCAACCCGGGCATATCTTGGTATGACCATGCGAAGACATCTTTGAATTCTTGAAGTAATTCAATGAGGTCTCGCTTCATCTCCGTGGTGATACATGTTCCGATCCTCACCTCTTGTCCTTCTGCTAAGCTCACAATTTCAATCCTCAACAAATCAGGATATAGGTTACAGCCTTGATCATCTTCAAAATCCTGAGAAATTCTGAGTCGCTAGCAATGTTACTCGTATCATTAATATCTGGGGACCTGTTATGAGGATGAAGGCAGATACAGAGAATCAAAAGAATTCGAAACATTTATTTGCGTGGTATGATTATGGATGATGAATGAAAGAATATTTAGAAGAATGTTTCAAGAATAAAAGAATCCGAAAGTAATCATTTGTATGGTTATGAATGAAATTGAAAGGATGAGAGAACATTTGCTTAAAAATGATAATAACCGTGCATTTTATTGAAATAACATTTTTTAACATCGGCCTATTTCACAAAAGATTCTTATTACTCCCAAGCCTAGAGCAATAAGTGTGTTTTGGACATTACTTTGAATCCGTTCCAAAAACTACAGGAATCTCTTCCGCAGTCCAGTTGTCTAGAACACTTCCAGGTGTGTAGGGGCAAATGCCCGAGAATTTTTCTCTTCCAGTCTCCTCTTCATACATGACGTTGATGTCTAAGCTTTCTAGCCTTTCTTCTATAGCTCTCGTCATTGGCGTGTCTTTCTCAGGATGAATGATTCCCCCGGACACAAATGTTTTCGATATATGGGGGAATGTCATTGGTTCCCATTTGATTTCCTCCCCCGTTAATCATGCTCTCTTTCTTTCTTGCTTCTTTTCTAGCTCCCTCCTCTTTTGGTTCACATCTGGCTTAAATCCTAAGCCGAAGCGGTCTCTCTTGTCCTTCAGCATTGGCGTTTCAACCCTTCCTTGCAGATGTCTCCCAAGTCCTCTTCCGGGTAGGGCCCCTTTTCCAATCGTCAGCTGGAGGGCCATCCTTGCGGTTTTGGACAATTTTGGCACCATAATCTTGCTTCCCTTGGCGATGAAGGCCGCGTTAAAAAATTCCAAAGATCGAAATGAACATTCAATTGCTTCGTCACCTGTCTCCAAATAGGGCGCATTATTGCTCACATTTGCAATGATATCCTTCTCAGCCTTGATCGTTATCAACCTCCCCTCCAACACTAGCTTTAATTTTTGATGCAATGAGGAAGGCACTGCCCCAGCTGAATGTATCCAAGGCCTCCCCAACAAGCAATTGTATGAGGGCTTGATATCCATTATGAGGAAATCCACCTCATACGTGTTTGGCCCGATCTGAAGAGATACCTCGATTCTGCCCATCACCTTCCTCTCTGCGCCATCAAATGCTTTCACGATGTTCTGGCACTCCTTCATGTGAGAGCTATCTATAGGTAACCTATTCAACGTGGTCAATGGTAGGACGTTCAAAGCCGACCCATTGTCAATCAGTACGCCTGGCAGCATATACCCTTTACAGCGTGTGGTGATATGCAAAGCTTTAGTCGACCCCGTGCCCCCGGGTGGTATCTCATCGTCATTGAAAAAGATATAGTTGTCAGCACTGATGTTGCTAACCAAGCGGTCCAACTTGTTAACGGAGATGTCATTGGCAATGTATGTTTCATTCAAGACCTTCATTAGCGTGCTACGATGAACTTTCAAGCTTAGAAGTAAGGCCAGGACCGAGATACAGACTGGTTGTTTACGTAGATGTTCTAACACACTGTATTTGCTATGCTTTAGGAATTTTAAAAACTTCTTGGCCTCCTCTTCGTTAGCTGACTCGTTAACAGGCTTGGTTGTTTTTTCCTTCATTTCCTCGACCACTTGGGATTTTCCTTTTGTGGGTTGTGCCTCCTCATTTGCCGTATCTTAACGTCTCCCGCTACGTGTATAGGAGCCCCTATCTTGGTTCCCTCTTGAAGTGTTGACCGGTCTCTCCTTTCTCGGCATCGTCACACTACATTCATAATTCCATGGGACCTTTTTCCTGTCTTTGTAGGGGAAGACTACAGGTCTTTGGATTATGACCCTCGGTGGCATTTGTACTCCAGCTTCACTATTTTTGGGTCTTCATATGATGACCACGAGGTAGTTAGCTGTTTGATTCTGCACCTTCGATTCTCCCTCCGATGCGCATATATCTCCCTCTACGGCGTTTTTGGATTCTTCATAAAACTCAATTTTCTTATTGTTCATCATGTTTTGCACTAAGGCTTTGAACTCCACGCAATCTTGGATTTCATGTCTCTCCTCGTCGTGAAACTCACCGTAGTTTCTCTCTTCTTCGGATTCTTCCCTTGAATCCAACGCGATCAATCCTCTCTTGGCCATCTCATTCCATACCCGCCTTAACGGGGTCCTAACTTCTGCCACCTCATACTTGGTCTTCTTGTTCCTACCTTCACTTATCCCATTCACTCATTGGTCGGTATGATTGGGGAGTGGGTTTCCTGCTACATTAGGTGTGGCTGGGTCGTCAAATCTCATGATCCCCATCTTAATGAGTCTTTCGACTACTTTCTTAAACGCAGCGCAGTTTTCGATAGAGTGCCCGGTGATTCCCGCGTGGTATTCACATTGGGCGTTTGTGTCACACCATTTGGGATACGGGGGCTGCAGTGGCTTCAAGTAGAAAGGGGACACCACATGAGCGTTGAACAGGTTCTGGTACA
Organism: Gossypium hirsutum; assembly: GCF_007990345.1. Classification (NCBI taxonomy): domain Eukaryota; kingdom Viridiplantae; phylum Streptophyta; class Magnoliopsida; order Malvales; family Malvaceae; genus Gossypium; species Gossypium hirsutum. The sequence continues at coordinate 53,575,703 of NC_053426.1, read as the reverse complement.
ACTCCCTATACGTCATGGGTATAGGGGTGAATTGTGGCCTTTCTGTGTTCTCCCTCGCGTTGGATTATTGTCTTACAGAGCTTTGCTGATTGGTGGTCACCGTCTTGGGTTGATTTACGGTGAATGACTTGGACTGACCCTTGTTGAATGTGCTCGTGTTGTTCACTTCATTTTCTCTTTTCCTCGGGGCTGACTTCCTGGCACTCTCTCCCGATTCTATCTTGCCGCTCCTTACAGCATTTTCGATCATTTCCCCCGTCATCACTATGTCAGAGAAGCTTTTGGTGGCGCTTCCTAACATATGAGTGATAAAAAGGGCCTTCAAGGTGTTTATAACGAGCATCATCGTCTCCTTTTCTAGAAGTGGCAGTTGAACTTGTATAGGCACCTCTCTCCATCTTTGTGCGTACTGTCTGAAGCTTTCATTCGATTTCTTCTCCATGTTCTGGAGAGTGATTTTGTCAGGTGCCATGTCCGTCACATGATTGTATTGCTTCATAAAGGCCTGGGCCAGGTACTTCCACGAGTTAATTTTAGAGCGGCTTAATTAGTTGTACCACTTAGAGACCGCCTCGACCAGACTATCTTGAAAGCAGTGGATTAATAGCTGGTCATTGTTAACATATCCCATCATTCATCTGCAGAACATAGTGATGTGGGCTTCAGGGCAACTTGTTCCATTGTATTTCTCGAACTCGGGCATTTTGAATTTGGGGGGAAGAACTAAATCTGGGACCAAACTCAGGTCCTTGGCATCAATCCCTTGATGATAATCCGTGCTCTCCATGGCTTTGAATTTCTCCTCAAGCCATCTACACCGTTCTTCCAATTGTTTTTGCGAATCTATCCTTGCCTTTTCTTCTTCAGCAACTTCATCCAAATCGGGAATAGGCGGATAGTTCGGGTTGTTGACAAAGTTAGAGCCTGAGACGGTTTGGAAATTTATCGGTACTGAAGGTCCAGCCTGAACCTGCTGGGGCATGATCGTGACAAATGGTTTCGGTAGATTAATCTCGGGTTTCATCGATACATGTGTTGGAGTGAAGCCAGGGGGTGTGGAAGATCTTCATTAGTTTCCTCGACTTTGTCCATGGGGCCCTTTCCCTTATCTGTTCCTCCCAATAGCAATTGGGATAACTGACTCATCATTTCCTTCTGGGACTCCATCATTTGCTCTTTCATATCTCGCTGTATCTTGGCTAGCTGCTCTTGCATCTGAGACTGCATTTTTTCTTGCATGTCCTTTTGCATTTGCTGCAATTTCTCGAGTCTCTTATCCATTGATTTTTTTCTTGTATCGTAGGGGTACGTGGTTTGTTGGTTTTCGTTGGTTTCCAGGTTACTGAAATAGTTTTTAATTAATTAATTAGAAAACTCTTATGGCCTTTAATGCATAATGGTATGATGTAATGCAAATGCATGAATACAAAGGAGGCATCAATTTTGATTCAATTGCCCTCAGAAAATTTCACTTGAAAATAAAATCTTTTACATAAAGTTGAGTTATAAATAAAATTTCGCTCTAACACTCAAACTCCTAATTTTTCTAAGCAACGAGGCCAGCTCTTGTCCGCGACCCGACTCCAACTCATATTTCATGCCCAGTGTGTCTGCCTGAACTGCTAAAGTTTGCAAGTAGTCCGCTACCTCCCGAATCTGGGTTATGGCTTCCCTCATAAGGTAATCTCTGTTTCTGACTTGGTTTTGTGCATGGTGAATCTGCTCTTTCCAACGATCCTTGTTTGCCTTGAAAAACTGGATCCGCATCTCACAGTTTTGTAGTGACGCCTCTAACTCTTCTATTTTTCCTTTCATTTATTCTATCTTGCTTAAGCTTTCCCTCAATTCCATTGCGGTGTTGCGGTTTCGGTACCGATGCAAAGACTTCTCGAGTTCTGCCACTCTAGACCTAAATTCACCTCGCTCATTTCTTCTCTCCGACAGACTCTTCTCTAAATCTTCGTTTCGTGCCTGAGCTTCTTGGAATTTCTTTTCCCACCTGTCAGTATTGGCCTTTTCCTCTCAAATTTCATGGTGCAATTGTTCGGAAGTCTTTCCTAACCCCGCAGTCCTCATAGATAGGCCCAGCTTCTTATAGTCTATTTTCAAGCTGCCTAGATCTTCTTCGACCTTAGTTTTTCCTTTTCTCCACTTCTCAGCCTCTGACCTCTAGACATCAGCGTCTAACCTTAGGTGCATCTTTTCTTCCCCCAATTGTTCGATCTTCTTCCCAAGCTCCGAACTCTTCTTCTCGAAATCTTGCCTTATAATCTCTAATTCTGACGGGGCGACTTGTAATTGTTCCCCGATAGGTCGAGCATTCTCCAAGCTTGGCCTAAGGACATTATCATTAACCCTCTTCTTAAACCACTCGTTATACTTGGGCGTTACCATGGAACCGATGACTAACCTCTTCATCCAACAAGTTTGCTTCCAAGCATCCGATAACTCCCGAACTCTCTTCTTATAGTGAGCACCTTTAAATGAGAACTCACTCTGAGCAAGTCTGTAGGTCGTGTGTACAAACTGCCTCGACTTATATTGCCTCAAGGCTAGCAATGGAGTATACCCAGTAGCTCCCAAATTCCTAACAATGGCACCCAATAAAAGTTACCACATTGGTACATGATCTCATCAGGAACCATCCAATAAGCTCTCTACTCGATATCTCCCTCCTTGAGGTTCTGAAGAATGCCCATCCACTTCTCCTCCGAGATATCCTCTCTCCTTTGTATAGCTGCCTCTTCTTTTAATGGGGAATAACCTTCGGAAAAGACCCAATAGGAAACCTTGTCTACCTTCCAAAAGTCCCTTGAAACCATGCCATCAACAATTATGCACATCCAATAAACCGCCCCTCGCCTGTCTTCCGACATGAGCTCAAAGATTTGAACGTTTCTGCCAATATTGTCGGTACCGGAGTGATTCCTTTCTCAAGTCGATCGAATAAGTCAATAACTGCCTCATCCACGTGCCTCAAAGCCTTAGGAAAAATTACCAATCCGTAGATGCTTAAGGCGAAGATGTCGACCCTCTTTCTTTTTTCTGGAAGCGTCTAGATCAAATCTCGCAAATTCTCCCAAGGGATACATTTATTGTCTACTTTTTGCTGAATCCAAGCAGTAACCTAAGGCTCGCTCATCCCAGAAATGCTCATCAATTTCTTCATGAAGGTCTGACTACTAAAAACCTGGGCATATGTCTTCCAGACCTGAATCTTTGGACACCTAAACAGCGTAGTGTATTTCTCTATGGTAGGTACCAAATCCACTTCTCCAAAAGTGAAACACTTGTACGCAGAATTCCAAAACTGCACCAAGACTCAGAACAAATGCTTATCCACTCTAATGTTTAACAGGTAGGATATGTCACCATAGCTTTGGTAAAATAACTGCTTGATCCCTTCATCCCAACTAGCGCAAATGTCTCTCAACTCTTGCAGCTCATTCTGTACTATATTGACGCGAGTGAAATCCTGCAGCTCCGATACATACCCTTCTGCCAAGCTATCCCCTCTCTCTGATTGTAGCCTCTCCGACCATGCACGAACGGCCGCATTATCCTCGACTTTACTAAGAAATTCATTCTCCATGTCAAACTTTCTAACTTAGTAATTGAATACGGATTAACACCTCCTTTAATATGCAATGTCATGCAAAAAAAGACAATCAAAACAAAACATAGGTTAGTATCAAATAATATCGATAAAATGCAAGCACATAAACGATAATCACAACTCATATACGGGTAAGTACTACGGCTCGACATGGCTCCACCCAAGGATAGCTCCTAAGGTTCACTATATGTGGTTTAGTTCTAGGGATAAGGGTACCTGAACCAGCAGATTCCTCAATCTTTACCCATTATAGGCTCATATAGATCGAGTTCAGTTTGGGGGGATACGTTTCCCTATGACCATGCGGAGATGAAAATCTCACGAAATCATAGGTACGGATGTACCACAGAAGCAGTCCACTAGCCCATGCGGAGGTAAAAACCTCACGAAAGCGTAGCTTCTTACTCCCACTTAGAGGTCTGACCACAACAGTCATGCAATGAAATGCAGTACTATTCTACGAGACCCGCACTAAAATGATCATACAATCAAATGCAATCGAAAGATACATGATTTTTTTCAAAATAAATTTTTGGTCTTTGACAAAAGGACAGTAAAAAATTGATTTTTATGGTTCGACTCTCAACAAATCCCCAGCGGAGTCGCCAAACTGTCGAAACTACCCTTTCTTCAATTATTTTAAACTTAATGAAAAATAGGGGAATCGACTTTTGAAAAAACAGAAATATGGAGTCACCACAGATCTTTTTGTTTAGGTGTGATCGGATCACCTAAGAATTTGGTTATTTTAATAAAACATTTTTGATTTGCTAAAATAATGATTTTGGTCTACGAACTTTGAGAAAGCAGGCTCAGGAGTCGGTTACATATGAGGAAGGATTAGCACCCTCACTACGCCCAAAATTGGTACCAAATCGATTAGATACTGTCCTTATGTCTAAAAAATGTTTTTGAAATGTGGTTCTTTTTTAATAACATTTGAGTAACTCGAGTTGGTTGCCAAAATCTTCTTGTTTCAATGTCTGAAAGCGTTTGATTTGAAAATTAAAAAAGGATGCCCAGTTATTTGGTCCAACGAAGAACCGAAACCCAGCAAAGTAGGGCACGATTCCTCGAATTTTCGAACATTGAACATTTCCTCACCTTAGAAAATACGAGTGAAATTTAGAAGGGATATTCGATTATTTAGAACAAATGAAAAAGTGCAACCCAGCACGATAGGGCACGATTCTCAAATTGCCAAACATCGAACATCCCTTGTTTTGAAAGGTTTTTAACAAACATGAGTGAAAACCTAAAGGAATATTCGATTGTTTTGAGCAAACGAGAAATCACAACCCAGCACGATAGGGCATGATTCCCGAATTGTCAAACACAAAATATTGCCTTCGTTTTAACAGATTTTTAGAAGACACGAATGAAATTTTGAAGGGATATTTGATTATTTTAAGAAAACGAGAAATTGCAACCCAGCACGCTAGGGCACAATTTCGTGAATTGCCAAATATCACATATCGCCTTTGTTTAAGGGATTTTTAATAGCCGTGGGTGAAATTCTAAAGGGACCTTCGATTACTTTGAGCAAACAAGGAATTGCAACCCAACACGTTAGGTTACGATTCCATGAATTATCGAGTATCGAATATCACCTTCGTTTTAAAGGATTTTTAATAATTGTGAAACTAGCTTAAAACACATTAATGAGACGAAATTAATCATGAAATTTGGATTTTATAAAACCACATTTCAAAAAATCAAGCGGAAAACGATGACATGGGGTAATATGTGTATGAGATACAATCGATTAACGAACCCTAAAAAAGGATTAAATATAACTAGCTTAAGGAATATAATCTGACTACAATCATTCATGGAGAATAATTAACGTGACAATAAAAGACAGTGAATAAATATATACAACAATAACGAACCACAATAATGCACATAACATGATATAAAACAACCAATATAATGCATGAAAAAAAGGATAACATTTGGAAGCCAACGCGAATATAAAACGATTTTAAAATAATGATGAATATATGAATGCATAAATTACACAATATATGACTTGATGAATTTAAAACGATTTGTAAGAACAAACTAAAGATGCATACATACGATCTCTAAAATATATATTATAGGAGGAATATTTTCAAATCGAATAATATGTAAGGCATTAAAGAATTTGGGTCTAAAATTAACAATTTACATGTAGAAAATTTTAGCTTATGTATAAGGTATAAAAAAATGATAATAAAAAATGTACAATGAAATATAATTCTTGTAACATAATGGATTTACAAATCAAGCATATGTATACATAAATAACTTTTTAAAAAAAATAATTATTATTATTTGTAAAAACATAGAAATACATGCAAGCTGAAATTAATTTTATTATAAATTATATAATGAATTGAAGAATATGCTTACATATATGTAAAAAACAAAAACTACATGCATAAAATACATAGATTTAATAATATTTATATTAAGTATAGATATCTATAAACATATATGTATATAATAATGATTTAGAAAATATATTATATAGGACTATATAATAAACTACAATAATAAATTTAAGAAAACATATGTACAAAATAACATAAGGTTAACAATGTATATATATATATGAAATAAAATGAACTTTAATAAAAAGTAAAAATATATATGTACAATAGCGTAAATAAAAAAAACAATTACATGAGGTAGTATACAAAATATGAAAGCATCGTTACCCAAATTACAATATAAGGGCCAGCGCATAATGTATACAAATATACAAGGATCAAAACTGGAATTATTCCAGACTCCAAAATGCTGTGTACAGGTGCAGACTAAAATGAAAATGCACGCAAATTGCAGGGGCAATTTTAAAACAAAGAAACACAAATGTGAGCTAATTGAGCTGGGGTGCGAAAAGAGAGGGACCGATGTCGAAAATATCCCCTCACCGTGAAAACGCGCGGATCCCAGGAGCTAGGAATCGGGTCAGATCGGGCATAAAGGGGGTGACCTAAACGGCGTCGTTTCTTACTTCTTTAAAACCCCCAACAGAACAACCCGTTTGGACAAATCTTCACCTCTTTCTTTCTACTTTACCAAACCCTAAATCCCTCATGTATTCCCTCATTTGGCCGCCAAAGGAACCGAAACCTTGGCCCCTTCGATTCTCATCAGATTTATCCCAAAAAAAACTCGCATTCATCACCATGACACCATTGTATTTGGTGATTGGTGATGGATATACACCCCCTTTTTTTTACACCATTTGAAACCACAAATCGTGGTTACTGATTTTGACTTCAAAATCCCATACCAAACTCTGATTACGACGAAAGATATAGGACTCCGATGGTATATCTACAACGGTAAGCCCCTCGTTGTTCTAAATCTCTCCTCAATAAGCCAAATTTTAGCCTTGGAAGCCAATCTTCAACCTCGGTTCTGACGAAAAGGGTATGGTCCGATGGCTGTTTCTTTTATATGCTGCTCTTTCTTACCCCTTATGTAAATAAACACATGCAAAATCAAGAAAAGAAAATGAACGAAATAGATTCACAAATGAAAAGAAGAGGCACTCGAGATCACCTTCTTTTTCTATTTTTTGTTGCTTGGTATTGCTTGCGTTCGTAAATGTCTCTGATTACAAGATTAAAATCTGGCTTTTTACAGCCGAAAAAAGAGAGGAAGAATTAACGAAATAAATAAAAATACAATGTTTTCCTTTTGTTTGCATTTGCTATTCTTTTCGTTTGTCTTCTTGCAGGTACGGGTGCGCGCTGGCATGTGTACGGGAGCATGTGCTGGCGTACAGGGTGTGGGCATGGTGCCAGGAGAAGTGTACGGCACTGGAGGGTACGGAGGCTAGGGCCGAGGCTCGGCTACGGTGCTAGAGAAAGAGAACTCTAGTGTTCTGTCTGTTCTAAAAGCAATAGGCCTATCGGGCCTTGTAAGTTTGGGTCAGGTTTTAAAAATAGGTCTAGGTTATGTAATTGGGTTTGGGCTATGTAATTGGACTTTAAACATTTAATGGACTGTTATAATTTTATTTATTTTATGTTTATGGTTTTTTTTTTTGGTTTTTTTTTTGGTTTGTTTTGTGTTTGCATGGGTCAGGCAAATTTGGCCCGCTACAATCATGAAATGCCAAAAAGAGAATTCGGCACCTATACACTCTCAAGTTTCCTTACATGCACTCCCCAAACCCCTTAGCCGTATTTGCACATACAAGCTACCTAATTCAGCTACAACTCTCCAAGCTTCGAATTCCTTGATTCAAACTCTTTCAAATCCCAAACAACCAACATCCTATCCTTTGATCCCCTTCCCTTTTACGAAGTCCACAACCACTCAATAGAGATTTAGTCTACCGCAAACACTTTCCACCCCAAGTAGCAAAATAAATATCCTTTTGCATGCAATGGAATTCGAACCCAAACCCTCTCAGTTGCTCAATGCGTCACTTACCACCAAGCCACAAGGCTCTTTTTGTTACACATTTTACCCACAAATATTTATAAGGCCTACAAGCTAAAGCCAAGGTTCACTTAAGGGGAAAAACTAAAATTTTTACAAAAGCCCAGACTTGAACCCAGGCTTCTCAAACACTCCCAAACACACCCAAATAACTTAGCCAGTAAAGCAAACATGAAATTTGTGCCACTTTCTTGCTTAACTAAAATATTTATGAGTAGTCTCCTAACTGTTCCCATGCTCAAGGCCTAATACTTCTAGCCCAATTTCGAGGCGTTACACCATACCCTATTCCAGCGTTGAATATGAGTAAGGGGTGTTACAAGAGCGAAGTTCAGAATTAGATCGGGGGGAAATCAAGATAGTTGGTTGATAGCTTGGTTCTCTCTGTATAAATCTGAGGTAAGTTCGTATGTTAATAAGCATTAATGTAATTGTGCTTTAAATGCTTTATAATTGTATTATTGATGAATACAATCTAACGAAAATGTTCAACAAAGATTCGGCAATGTGAAATCTCGGTTTAACCTTAGGAATAGATAGAATACAAATGATATGTTATTATGGGTTATTTTGTTGGGTGCTGATCTGTACGTTCTAACGGTGGTTGAGTTTTCTAGCATGTATTACGGATTCTCATCAGCTTGTGTGAGCAGCACCGTGTAGCTACGTCTTGACCGTTAGCTTGTGTGAGTAGACCCATTGATAGCTCGGAAGTGAGCATTATATGAGATTAAGATGGCTTCGACCATGTATTGGCACTTAGGGTGTGAGATTCCCAAGTATCCAATATTATTCCAAATAGTTCAATGGATATATTAAGGATATGAAAGGGTAAGAGATTGATACGTATCAATACATGAATGTACGTAAACAGTATAAGCATTGGATCTAAGAAGTTTGTGAGTTACATGATCTACTATGTGGATAAACATATATTAGCCTTGTGATTAAGTTAAATTGTAATGTTTTATGATAGATAACTCAATTTTTGAATGAATCGTAGGTTATATTTATTAATCATACGAGCTTACTAAGCTTTATAACTTACTTTGTTTACTTTTTCTTATTTTATAGTGATTTTCGAAGCTTGCTCAGATTGGAAGTCACTAGAGTTCTCATCACACTATCCAATTGTTGTTTTGGTACTTTTGAACTTTGGATATTTAGGTTATATGGCATGTATAGGTGTTATGGTTAATATGGCCTATATGTTGGTAATGTGTATAGCCATGTGATTTGGCTTAATTTTGGTATACTTGGTTGTGTATATATATGTGCAAATGGTCCTTGATATGTGATTTATTTTTGCTTTGTGAATGCCATATTGAGAATTGGTAATGAAGGTAACAAATGGTTGAATTTAAGAATGAATTAGCATGCTAAGTATTAGGCAATTAATGCATATTTGAAAATAACCATTTAGATGAATGCTTGAAGGTGAAATGATATGTAATGAATTGGCATACTAAATATGTGTTATGCACAAAAAGTGTATATATATACATTTGACCATTTAGGTAACTTTGTTAATGGTAATGGTATATTTTTGATTGGTGAATGGTGATACTTATGAACTTTGTGATTGTTGATATTGATTTAGCATGATTTAGGCTTGGTTGAGATTGGTTGAATTGTAATAGCCCATTTTTAGTGAAATTAGAACAGTAATTTTGGGACCACAAATATGAAGTCAAAATATTTATTTTATTATTATTCTAATGTTTACAGCATGATTAAGTGACTGTGTGAAAATTTCGTTAAGAAATTTTATCATTTGAATGGTCAATTCGGTAAAAAGGACTAAATCGCGTAAAGCGTAAAACTTGAGTTCTAATAACTAAAGGTGTCTAATAGCTATAGAACCTTAAAGTTAAGGTCCTTATGTTGTAATTAGACTATTTTAATTGTCATTGGAAAAAGACGAACAAGCATTAAGTGATTTTTAAAGGTTATCTTTAAGGTTAAAATTGTAATTAGTTAATAAAAGTAAATTAAATAAAAACAAAACCAAATTTTAGTATGTTCATCTTCACCATAGCCAAATATTGAAGAGAAGAAAAGCTATTTCTTTAGGATTCATTTGACCAAGCTACTTTGGTCAATTAAGGTACGATTTTTGTCCCGTTTTTAATAATTTCCATGTTTTTGTATCGTTGCATCTAGTACTAGCTAGCCTAGGGACTATTTTGCAAAACTGTTAAAGATTTTGAATGATTCCATTGATGAATACATGTGTTTTTTGAAGTTTCTTGATAGATTATAAATTCTTGTTGATAGATATACAAGTTTTGTTAAGTGATTTTTAGTGAAAATGCAAAATAGGGATTAAATTGAGAAATGTTGAAACTTTATTGTTAAAATGTGAAATAATTGAAAACTGTGACAGCCCTAATTTGGCCCTAGTCGGAAAGTGGTTTTGGGATCACAAAACCGAGTCCCAAAAATAATCAAATGTTATATTATGTGTTTATTTCATGTGAAAGTGCATGTGTGAAAGTCCCATGCTTTGATTCTGCCATTTGTGAGTGAAATTATGAAATAAGACCTATGAGAAAATTTTTGAAAATGCTACAGGCTAATATGTAGTGGCCTAATAAATAGTAGTGCAAAATAGGAGGATTTGTATGTCAAACTACCCATTTTATGTGTAGTGGCCGGCCATGGTGATAATGGTAGACAACATGTGCAAATTTTTTATTGAAGTTATGGCATAAGTATGGCACAAATAATATATGTTATTTTGTGTCATAAAATGTTTAGTAATAGAATAACAAAAAGGAAGAAAAGGAAGGTTTTTGTTCATTCTTGTTCATGAAAGCTGAAAATAGAAGAGAAAGGAGAGGAAAAGAGCTCTTGAATGTTCGGTCACTTGGGGAAGAAAAATCCATGGTAAGTTCATGGTAGTTTGCTTCTATCTTGATGTTCATGAGTTCTTCTTGATTCTACCCTAACTCATGAAGAATATTTTGATTTTTAGTTGTGTTGTGAGCATTCGGTCATGAATTAAAATGAAGGAAATGGTTGTTGTTTCATGTCCTTTTGATGAAAAATGGAAGATAGGTGAAGTTGAGCCAAGCAAATGAGCATGCATGTGCCTTAGATGCTAAGGCAAAAATCGGCTAACATGTTGTGCTTTAAAATGATGAAATGAAGATTATGCTTAAGTAAAATTATAGATATGTGATGATTGATTGGTGATATGCATGTTTAAATAACATGCATGCAAGGTATGTGTGAAAGAGTGATTTGGTAATAAATCTGTTTGGGACAGCAGCAGTAACGTGATTTTGGAAAATCACCATAAATTGTGGAAGATGAGTTAGAAGTTGAATAAATTATTTAATTAAATCTTAATGAGTCTAGTTTCTTATAAAACAAACCGTGTAAGCAAAAGAATTTCCAATAATGAGATATTTGAAGTGATGTGGGACAGGGTCAGAATGACTTCTAGATCCTCTGTTCTGTCTTTAGAAAATCATTATAAATTGTAAAAATCTTTTCATAAGATGAAATTTATATGCTTAGACTCCTTAATGAGTCTAGTTTCAAATTAAATAAACGAGAACATATTTGAATTCTGTACAATGAGAAATTTGATTCGTAGTGAGGAGTGGCCAGATTAGTCAAACAGTGAAACAGGGGAAACATTAAGAAAAATCTGGTATTGATTTGCCAAAGAAAAAATTCTGAAAATTTTATGGATGAAATATATATGAGTCTATCTTCAGGGAAAATTAACGGCACTTGATTTGGAGTTTCGTAGCTCCAGTTATAAATGATTTAGTGATTGTTGCTTAGGAAGACAGCTTGCAGTGAAATTATGATTATGTGGTAAACATTGACAAAAATTTGTTAATGAGTTGCTTATTGATTTCTTATAAGCTTACTATGATCAGTAGGTGTGAAAGTCGAATATATATATGTATATATTATATTTTGAAAGTGATGCTCGAATAGTCGAATAATGACTAGTTTAAAATCTTTGAATTTAAGCTCAAGAGCATAGAGGGGCAAAATTCAGATAAGGGAAAAGAGAAAGTAATCGAATAGCCGTTGTAATCGTTCGGCAATATTCAAGGTAAGTTCTTAAGTGTTTAAGCTTGATTCCTTTTTATATGCCTAAGAGTTAAATTAATATGGTAAAGGGAATGTAAATTTTATTTAGTTAATGTGCCGAACATGTAATGATTTAAGGCTATGAGCCAATTATGACTATTATGCCTAAGTTGAATTGGATTTGGAAATTTGATGCACTAAATGAGTGTTACAATGAATAAACTATGTCGTATATGTGCTGGTGGAGATATCACGATTGTGATTATTGAATATCTAAAGGAAACCATGATGTGTATACAATTATTATATTTAGTCAGTTGTGGTAGCCGAAGGTGGCTTGGTACTAAAGTGATTAAATGTGAACTTCGATGAGGTAATTATTAGTGATCGATGATATAAGTTATGCATTATAATATATATTCGGGTTTTAAACCTAATAGATGTAATGCCAGTGAAATGACATCGGACTTAAAGGTCTAGCAGGCTTATGGCCGGTGATGAAATCAGGTTATTACCTAGCAGGCAAATTGCCGATAAACTATTAAAAGTGTGGTGCTATAAGACTATGGGCTAATACGATATGTGGATTCGTTCCGTATAGTAAATTATTCAGGTACAAACAACCTAATTAAGTACATGTAAATTAAATGAATTTGATGATTGATGTGAATCGAACGTATAAGAAATGGTTTCATGTTTATGTTCAACTATGAGACCTTATGTTAAATCGACAATCGAATTCGTTCAAATACATTAAGTTGGTCAGGTTTACGATATGTACTTATGCATGTTAAATCGATTGGAATTGAATCACAAATGTGAATTGAGAAGCATAGGTAAAAATGCCTATATGTGAATAAGGGTAAAACCATCGTAAATTATCGATAAGGATGGGCTATGTGTGGAACCATCTTATAATTTCTAATTTGAAAGGTTGTGTACGAATCAGTGAGCAATATGTACATATTAGATGAATTGTGACCTTTTGGTTCTACCTGAATTAAGTTGTGCGATAAATAATTTATGTATATGACTTAGAGTCGAATGGTCACTATAGGTTAAGTTTGAATGGTGAAATGGATATGTGATATTTACATATGACTTCTGATCCGAAATGTAAATGATGGTGTTCATAAGGAGCTTATATCCGAATGTAGCAAATGACTACTAATGTGATATGTTGAATGAGAGGTGTTAAAATATGATTAAATATGCATGATATTTGATGTATATACGGGTTAATCCCGCAGGCATCGTGCTGGTATTATATCCGGGTTAAATCCCGCAGGCTTCGTGTTGGTATTATATCCAGGTTTAAAGACCTGCAAGCTTCGTGCTAGTAAAATATCCGGGTTAAATCCCACAGGCTTCGTGCTGGTATTATATCCAGGATAAATCCCGCAGGCCTAGTGCTAGTATTATATTCGGGCCTTCGTGCCTAGCAGGCTTCGTACCGGTGATGTGTATTCGGGCCTTCATGCCCAGCAGGCTTCGTGCCGGTGATGTGTATTCAGGCCTTCGTGCCTAGCAGGCGTAATGCCGGTGAAATGATATGTTATGTGAATTCGGTGTTCCTTGTAAGATAAGGGTTTAGCCGAATGTTAAAGATGAAATGATAATGTATTGTATCATACTTATATGGCCTAATGGCAAGTATAACATGTTGGTAAAAATGCAATATGCTTTTATAATCGAATGATAAGTTTGAAATGAACGTGAGTGAAATGTTATGTATAAGTTATCAAATGCTAAGTGTGAAAATGAGATGAAAGAAAAGTGTTTGAGATGTATAATTATATACGTTCGAATGATGTTAGTACTTAATTGATATGAATATGTTATACGGAACTTGTTGACTTGATTATTCGGGCCTTTGAGCTTAGCAAACTATAATGCCGGTGAGATACTATTCGGGCCTTCGAGCCTAGCAGGCTATAATGCCGGTGAACTGATATCGGGCCTCGAGCCTAACAGGTGAAATGCCGGTGATTTGAGAAAAGTCCATGACTAAGGTACCTCGTGTTAGGTTGACAAATGAATACATTCAGTACGTTAAGTGGGCCAGGTACACATTATGTACTCATATGTGAGTTTGATCTGCAATGAATCATAAGCGTGGATTGTGATACATACGTGATTAAATGTTATAACTATATCTATGATCATGATACACCGGGTCAGGGTGTGAAAGTATGTGAAAGTATTCGATTTAATTATGTTATACAAATTCAAATTAAATGTGATAAGAATGCTGAACGTGCATTATGTGTTTGTGTGTATTCGGCCAGATGGCAATATACCTAGAATATGGCCACTTAAGAAATTGAATAATCGAAGTATAATTGCCTTTATTTGTTTGCATTGCTTAAGACTTACTAAGCTTATGAAAGCTTACTCCGTTGTTACATTCCTCTGTTTTATAGATTGTTGACTTCGGTTACCTGCTCGGGTTGGAGTTCGCTGGAGATATTATCACACTGTCGAGCTCACGCTATTGGTGTAAGTAAATCCTAGTATTTCGAGTCTATGGCATGTATAGGGTTTTAATGTTGAGTATGTGATATTATAATTTAGCCAAAGGTGTTGGCTAGTGATGTTTTGGGCCTCGTAAGCCCATATATGGGACAGATTGCATGTGAAAAGAAAAGTTTTAAATTGATTGAAATTTTTCGACACTGTTTTTGTGTGATTGACTGAGTTTAAGTCGGGCAACACCTCGAACCCTGTTCTGGTGAGGGAAACGGGCGAGGGGTGTTACAAAAACTATGGGCTGCTAAGGGCATAATAGTAATTTGGATAGCATGGGTTTATTTTGAATTTCATTAATTTGTGTTTTTATGAAATAAGGACTAAATTGTAAAAATGCGAAAGTTTAGGGGCAAATGTGTAAAATAGCCTTAATGTATAAATTTGACTAAATTGAATAAATGGATGATTAAATGAGTTGAGTTTGATATTATATAGATAAAGAAAAGCAGAATTTGGAATTGGATCGGGGAAAAGATAAAGTACTCGATTAATCGACAATTTCATCGTTTTTGAACCAAGGTAAGTTCGTATGTGATAAATTTCATTTTAAATGTGTATTAAATGCTTTGATATTGTATATGTTGTGAATACTATACTTCGGATAAGTTTGAAAATGATTTGATGATAATTTGGCATTCGAAATCCAGGTTGAATCTTAAGAATAGTTTAGGATACTAGTGACATGTCATTAGGGGATACATTAAGTTGGCTTCAGGCCATGATATTAGCACTTCGGGTGCAAGATATACGGATTTCGCTTCGGGCCATGAATATTGGCTGATTTGGCTTTGGGCCATGATATTAGTAGAATGGAGATAAGTTACCTTGATTTGGCTTCGGGCCATGGTATAGGTACTTATCATGTGGAACCCTTGAGTATCTGACTTCTATTCCAAATGGTTCAATGGGTAAAAGAAAGAGGTGGATGAGTATGAGATTCATATTAAATTATATAGGTACGTACATGAATTATATAAGTTTCAAATCAAAGAAACTTGTGAAGGTAGTGCATAATCTCACAATTGAGTATGTGAAAGGTTTGTTAGGTATTGTAAGCTATATGTTGTTGTATTCAAATTATTGAATTATATTTATGTGACTGCATTATGTTTATTTCATACGAGCTTACTAAGCTATAAAGGTTACTTTGTGTATTTCTCTATGTATTATAGTTTTCAAAGCTATCTCGGACTAGGGGATCGTCAGCGATTGTATCACACTATCCACCTATCTCTTGGTATCTATGAACTTTGGTATTTAGTGTATATGGCATGTATAGGGACTTTGGTCATTTTAGTTATGACTTGATAATGATTTTGGCCATATGAATTGGCATTATAAATGTTTATGTTTTGGTATATATATAACCATGAGTGATGGCTTATTTTGGTTTATTTGGTATATTTGAATCATGTACATATATATATGATTATGTCTTGTGAATTGAGTTGGTTGATAGTTGTGTGATGCTTGATGGCTATAGGTGTTATAAGTGTTCAAATGTTTGAATTGTGAATATTGGTATGCTTGTGATATTATGCCAAATAATGCATATTTGTTAATGGTCATTTTGATGATTTGAAAAGACAAGGATTGGTATGAATTTAGATGGGAATATTTGGTGTTTATGTTTTGTATTGGTTGTGTTGCAATTGGTATAAATCATGCTTGATTTGGGATTGAATTATATGCCTATTGATGCTATGTTATGTGTTATATGAGTTGTGTAGGTGTGCCTAATTTTGGGTTGCAAAATGGCTTGGTAAATAGCCTATTTTTGTCCACACAAATAGAGACATGGCCGTGTGTGATACATGGTTAAGTACAATACCGTGTGTCCTCTGGTGTTGAATTTTAAATCAAGCCAGTATGCTCCACACAGCTATGTGGCATAAGTTAGTTTACCCTACAAGTTTGGCATCGCCTAGCACACGACCTCATACATGGGCATGTTTGGCCATTTTTAGGGCAGATGGGCTAGCCACATGGGCGTGTGTGTTGGCCGTGTGATCTAACTCAGAGGGTTACACAGGGTCAGACACGGGCTGAGACACAGCCATGTGCTCCAATTTTGAAGGTCCACACAGCCTGTGACACGAGTGTGTCTGGTGGCCGTGTGAGATACACGGTCGGGCCACACGAGCGTGTGTCCCCTGTTTTGTGAAAATTTTTTTAAGTTTCGTAAAAATTTCTCGAGCTATCGGTTTAGTCCTGAATCACTTTTAATGTATGTTTAGGGTCTCGTAGGCTCATATTAGGGATAAATTGATTGAGATTGAATGATGATTGTATGAATTGATTAAATGTATGTGAAAAGAATATATAAATGTGTTGTGAGTCTGGTAATGCTCTATTACCCTATTCTAAAGTTGAATACGAGTGAGGGGTGTTATATTTATTGGTATGAGAGATACGATTTAGCTGATTCTTAGACTAACGTAGAATGTGTGGGAGTCTAGGTATACATGCCATATATAAACTTTGATAGTGTGATGACTCTTGACATTTTAAAATGTGTTTTGATATAGTAAATGGATCCCAATCGAGTTATAGCTAATGAGGTTGAAAGTAATGCGCCAGCTCCCGCTCAAGGGACAGCGCCTTCTAAATCCAGACCCGTATTGGGTAGCCAAGGTGGAAATGCTAAGGAAGCCTTCTTCGAAATGATGAACAAGTGGTTCACTCAATATGTATGAACAAATTCGACTGCTCAACAACCTCAGTAACGCCCCAAATTTGGGCCTAGAGGAAATGGGCTTCACGTATTAGAGGAATTGGAATTTAGTTGTGCAAGTGAATGGCACAATTGCATGTTTGGTGTGGTGGTTAAGTGAATTGGGTGTGTTTGGGGGTGTCTGAGAAGTCCTGGTTTCAAATCTAGGCTTTAGCAACATTTTGGTTTTAAGTGAATAAAACTTGGATGCTTGGAAGTAGGCCTTTTAAAATATTGTGTTAAATAAATGACACAAGAAAGCATGTGGTCTAGTGGTTGTGGCATCATTAAGGTTGTAAGGAAGCCTGGGTTCAAGTCTTGGCTCTTGCAATTTATTTTAGTTTTTATCTTAAGTGAATCTGGATATTTGCACATATGTCTTATAGTTAGTTGAGGATAAAATATGACACAAAGAGCCTTGTGGCTTGGTGGCAAGTGGCGTGTGGAGCATTTGAGAGGGCTTGGGTTAGAAACCCATGGCAGGCAAGGGATGATTATTTTTCTACTTGGGATAGCAACAGTTTGAAGTGGATTCAGACTCTGTTGTGTGAAAGTTTGAACTGGACTTGGGAGTGGATCATGGAGAGATAAGGGGAGGATTATGTGGAGAAAATCATGGAGTTTGATTGGGGGGAGGAGTTGGCCGAATTTGGGAGTCTATGGGTGCTTATTCGGTCATGGACTTAGTGCCGAATGGCATTCAATCATTTTAGTTTCAGAATTTGCTCTTTCTTTTCTTTTGGTTATGTGCAATTTTGGTAGCTGAGGTGTATTTTGACCATTTGGGCTTTTTTCTTTTATCAACATTTTTCTTCAGGTTGCACTTTTGTTGCCTTGTTGAAACCTCTAATCTTAACTTCTTTACTTTTGCTTTTTATCGAAGCACACTGCTCTTTCTCTCTATTCTTTTCCCTGCACGGACGAATATACCTTTCACTTTCTCCTTCCCATTGTTCTATCGGTTTGCCTCTCTATAGCCGAACCTTCCCTGCTTCATTCTTCGAATTTCTATTGATCATCTCCCTTCTTCCTCCCTTGTCCCAATCTAGGTCGAATATTACACTCTTGTGGCGTGGTAGTGCTTTGGCTGATTCTTCTTTCCTTCCCCTCTGTTGCCGATTGCTTTCATACTCTGCTGTTGGTATATTGAATCAATATCTGCAAGTGATCCTGACAAAAGGGTAGGTATTCATATTTCTTTACCTTTCGTTCAAAACTGTTTTTTCTTACTCTATTTCTTAAAGTTGAATGCCCTCCTTCTTATTATTTGGTTGCTGTTTGGTTGATCCCTTCCTCAGATATATGGTTCGTTGGGTCTCCAGGTTCCTCGACGTGTGAAGAAGTGCAAGGGCTACTCGAGTCGTCAAACCCTTTTTCTCATTAATTGAATAAGGTAAGAACGCTACCTTACTTTTGGGTTAGGCCGAATATGCCTTCGATTCTGTAAGATTAAAATTTGTGGATTTTGGCCACATTTATGATCAATCCCAATTATTATGATCTGTGTTCAAAATGCAGATTTTTGGTAAGAAAGGTGTGGTCAGTTTTAGCCAAGTGATCTTAAGGCAATAAGCCATACACTTTCATTCAAGGTAAAGGGTGATTGTCGATTTGGGTTAAGTGCTTATGAACACTATTGATTGTAGGACTAACTGTAAGCCTTGAATGAATGTAGGCTTGGGCGTGGTGGACTGTTTACTTGGCTTCGTAAATAGGTGTGTAACTGTACACTGTAAACCATTACTATCAAAAGCCAGAAAAGGTGTGTAATCACACACCTGTTGAACTGTGAATTGACGAAAGCCGAAACTTCGACGTTTTTGGCTTCGTGAGTGAGCGATCGCTCATAAGGTAAATTGAGCCCACCAATCAAGGGCAACAGATTATAGGGACCTCCACGAGCATTTTCGTGGGCTTGGGCCGTTATGGGCCTCGTTAGGCCAGAGTGGGCTATGCGGGCCCAATGAGCTCATGGGCTCCACACGGGTAAAATCCACGGGAAGTGGCAATTAACAGATTGGGCTATGGAATTCGCATAGTCATAATCAGTATGGGCTAAATGGGCCACACGACCGTGTGGGCCCACTTGGGTCGAGTAATGGGATTTGGGCCTATTTGCACCATTTTGGCCATATTTGTCACCTGAGTCCTTTGAAGCGACGGTAAACCTTCTGAGAGGTCGTTATCTATGTCGAGACCCCAAAATTAGTGAAATGACCAAAATACCCCTAAAGGAGTAAAATTACTATTTTACCCCTAGTGGATGGAAATGACCGTAATACCCCTATAGGGTAAAATGACCGTAATGCCCCCGTAGGGTAAAATGACTGTAACGCCTCTGTAGGGTAAAATGACCATAATGCCATTGTAGGGTAAAATGACCGTAATGGCCTTGTAGGGTAAATGACTAGTATGCCCTTATGTGTCATATGACTGATGTGCTTATGATTTTTCATATATGATTGTACTCAGTATGACTTTGCATACACGTAATATTTATGACATGACATACTACATGGGGTTGAGATTTTGATATGGAGGAAGTATTGTATTGGTGATTATGTCGCATTCACTGATACTGGTGTCTATGTCACAATTATTGATACTGGTGGCTTTGCCACATTCACTGTTTCTGGCAGCTATGCTACATTATTATTACTGGTAGCTTTGCTATGATATTGGTGTGCTGGCTTGGTGTGTAACGCCCCGTACCCGAGACCGTTGCCGGAGTCGAACACGAGGTGTTAACGGACTTAATTCATTTATTTACACAGTTCATTTTAAAATTTCCAGACAAGCTGGCTAACTGCGTCACAGTCACCTCAAAAATCATATCTCGAGTTCCAAAACACGAAAACTGATTTTGTAAATTTTTCCTGAAACTAGACTCATATATCAATCTACAAATTTTTTTCTAGAATTTTTGGTTGTGCCAATTAGTACAGTTTATTAGTTAAAGTCTCCCTTGTTTCAGGGTTCGACTACTCTGCCTTCATGCATTACGACTTAGATATCTCCCTTTACAGGGCTTCAATACATATGTCGTTTGTTTATAATCAAACTAGACTCAAAAAGGAATCTGTACATATAAATCATGACTTCTAATTATTTCTGGTTAATTTATGGTAAATTTCAAAAGTCAGAACAGGGGATCCAGTAACCGTTCTGGGCCTATTTCACGAAAACTTAAACATCTCATAAAATACGGCTCATATGGTCATTTTGCTTCTCCCATATGAAAATAGACTCATCAAGGTTGGATTACATAATTTATTCATTATTTAATTACATTCCTACTATTTTTAGTGAATTTTCAAACTTACATCACTGCTGCTGTCAGCATCTATTTTAAGGTAAATTTCACCTACTTCATAGTTTCCATGATTCAACTAGCCGTTTGACATACATAGCACCAAATATGATCGTGATTAACCATTCCAATGGCTAATCATTGCCAAGCATTTTCACACCTCTCAATAACCATATATATACAAAATGATTTTAATACTATGCTCAAAATATTTAAGCCATTTTCGCATGGCTATCCGAATATATACACATTACCAAAGGTACTTGATTAACAACAAAGTTTAGTTCTATACATGCCATTATCAACGTTTAACTAAAAGAGTACCAAAAGGGCTTAGATAGTGTGGACGACTTCGACTTCGACAATCCCGAGTCTGATAGCTAACGAACGAAAATCTATAAAATAGAGAATTAAAGAAACGGAAGAAGCATTTAATGCTTAGTAAGTTTTGAGTAACGAAATTATTTACGACTAAAGTATAGCGTTCATATGACTACATGAATAATTTCATATATGCACATTCTCAAAATCATAATTTCTTCACGCTTCAACCAATATATTCATACACAGGGTATCAAACCTAACTAGAGGCCGGAAGCTCGTTAATCAATTGAGCGAGTACTATTTGAAAGGAATCAACCTTTCCGATGCATATACGAAACATACCTTATCGTTTGTATTTTATGAGCGTATTAATTGAAATTATTACAACAAGATCGCTCGCTTCCAAACCCAAGTATCTTTGGGATTTAGCCAGATATAGCAACTCGCACAAATGCCTTCGGGTCTTAGCCCGGATATAGTCACTAGCATGAATGCCTTCGGGACTTAGCCCGGATATAGTCACTAGCATGAATGCCTTCGGGACTTAGCCCGGATATAGTAACTTACACAAATGCCTTCGGAACTTAGCCCAGATATCATCCGAATAATCAAGCACATATACCAATAAATCATGACACATCCATATTTCATTATCATAACTAGAATTCAAACACAAGACGCTTATCAACCATTACCATTTTCGGCTCAATAGCCACATACAAAGAGCATGATTTTGATTTGCTTGATAACATGATCTCTATACACATTCGGCTACCCGTCATAGGTATAAACTAATCACCTCAATATACAATTCAAGTAGAATCATTATATCACCGTTTATTTGTTATGCTTATATGTCATGAGTTAATCAAAGCATAAACTAAGTTTCATTACTCGAAAACTTACCTCGGATGTTGTCGAACGATTTCAACGGCTATTCGACCACTTTTTCCTTCCCCTTATCCAACTTTGATCCTCTAAGCTCTTGAGCTAAATCAAACAATTTACTTCCCAATCAAACACAATCATACGGCATCCATATACATTTTAGAACCATTCTTAACATACTTACTACTTATTTACAAAACAAAATACTCATATCACATTTATAAAACTACAAGTCGAATATACCTATACTTACCTTACTTAAACATCAACCCTTAATTTCTTTGACATAGCACATTCCCGAAAATGATAAGGCAATATAACAGCCTTCAATCTAACTTATAATTCATACATATCACATTCCAAGCATTCGCTCTATTCTATCACTTAACATACAAACATTACTCAATAACTTTCTAGTTCAAATTCGGCAATTACACCAATTCACTAGATGATTTATTATTATTATTGTTCATTTATTCAAACTACTTACAAATAGCTTAAACTATCTCAATTAACAACCATTTTCTACCCGTCACGTTTACTCTACTTGAACCGAATGCACATAAAGTCCTTGGCCGAAACTCACTAAACACAAATCAGCCATAATCTTGTATTTAACTCGAGCATAACCTTATTTACGTTCCAAAAATCATAAAAATATCAAACTCTTAATATTTATGTGCAAAGCCGAATCTTAATATGATCCAACCACCAACTCATTCATTTCAATCACTCACACGGCATTTGTTCAATTCATTAGACAAATCTATGTTTGGCCATTGTACTCATGAACATTAGAATTTATCATTTGACTAACTAAAACCCTTCTCTTCAACAATTCTCCATAAAACATAAAAACCATAACCCAATCTCATCCTTTAATAACTAAAACCGAATGCTCAAACCATCACCAAGATTTTCATAATTTTGACATGAGTTATGTAAGAAACTAGCTAATTAACTAGAAACAAGCTTAAAGTTTAAAGAAAATCTAACACAAATGACTAACCTCCCTTAAGCTCCAAGTGACCGAACCTCCTATTCTTTCTTCCTTCAATTCACGGCAATGGAGGAGCATGGATGAAACAACTTTGTTTTCATCACCCCTCCCTTTTCATTACTTTATTACCAACCTTTTATTTTATTATTTTTAACATAACACATTAACACAAAATGTTTATAATATGTTTAACCCATTGCATGGCCGGCCACTACCTAAAGTTTTGGGTAATTTGACATGCAAGGACAAGCATTTTCTAACATGCATCAATAGGCCACTTTAACATTTGCCTAGCACATTTCTAAATTTTCTCGCACAAATTCTATTTAATAAAATTCAGTTACAATTAACAAAATTCAAACATGAAATTTTCTCACATGCATATATACATATAATAAGCATCAAATATGACGGTTAATTTTTTTTATGACTCGATTTTGTGGTCTCGAAACCACTTTCCGACTAGGGTCACATTTGGGCTGTCACATGGTGGGTCGATTTATGTCCCCACATGGTGTGTTGGTTGGTATAGATGGTGTGCTGGATTGATTTGGGAGGGATGCATAATTGCATTACACAGTACTGATATTGTATTGGGCTTAGGCCTATACTGTTTCTGTTTAGGGCTAAGGCCCAGACTGTACTGGTACTGATTAGGGCTCTGGCCCAGACTATTACTGCATGCATTGTTTACTGTTTGACTGACAAGGGATTACACACTGAGTTTTCGTAAACTCACCCTTTCTTTTAACTGTATAGGTAATCCTCAGCCTTAGACAATTTGGAGCTGCGAGAGACTCGGAGGTGGCCACTCGATTGCTGATGTTCTACTTTTGACTTTATTTACTCAAATTTCATATTGGGTTTTTGGTTATGTAATAAGGCCATTTGTGGTTTTAACTTTTATTTGGGCTTTGATTTCTTACCTTAAACTGCTAGACTGGGAAAAGATGAGTTTTCAAAATAATAACTATTTTCGAATTTAAAACTTCAAGTTTTTTTAAAAGCTTTCGCGATTTTATTTAGTTTAAGGAATCAACAAAGATAAATCTGGCAATCATTTTGACAAATTGATTTCAATTAGGAACAACTTAATTTGTCGAATTTTCTCAAGAAATAAAAAACTAAATGGGTTTTAACTTAATTTTGAATTTCTAATGATAAGTCTTATTTCTGAAAAACACTTCGATGTGACACGTTAGATTCGGCCATAACGTCTAGGTCAGGTTTGGGGTGTTACATTTAGTGATATCAAAGCCAAGTTACAAAACTCAACTGTGGAATGGGTTTTGAAAATATTAGGAATTTTTGGAAAACTGTTCTTGAAATATTTTTGGAAGGTTTACCAGTGTGGCACACTGAGTCTTTGACGCTGAATCTGTAAGTTCTTCTTTTACTATAGATTGCTTGAACTAAAAGGTATTACTGGGTGACTACTATAGGTAGTAGGACTATACTGAAACTCTTTTAGTTAGAGTAGACTGAGACTGTAGAAGACTGAAAACTATAGTAAGATTTTGTTCTGCAAAAAAAAAAGTTACTGTCATTCATAACACATTCGTTAACAATTACTAAAATTACAAATTGATTCATAAGACTCTTAAAGTAGATAATACGCTATAACGATATGAGTTCTAGAGGTACTTGCAGAAGGGGTACACGTGGCCGTGGTAGAGGCCGAGGAAATGTTAGGGCTGAGTCTTCAGCATCAGGACACATGCCTGCTAGGGAGGCACCAGCTTCACTAGAACATGAGATGGTTCAGGAGACGGAAGTCAGGGTAAGTCCGCCAACTTTGAGTAGCGATAATGCAGAGCTTGGTACTGAGGCATTAACCTCGTTAGTATGCGAGGTGTTGGAGGAAGTTAAGGAGATTGGTGAGACACTCCGACCTAGGTGTGTGGACTGTAAGAAGAAGAGAGATCGTAGTTTGCTAGGGCTGGAGCCTTACTCTGTGAAGCATGTTAAAGCGTGTCTAAATTTTTCAACTTGTGAGCATTGTAGAAGGCGTCATCCGGGCGAATGCTGGAGGAAGTCAGGAGCATGTCTCAGATGCAGGTCTAAAGAACATTGGTCTTAGGATTGCCAAATAAAATTTTAAGCCAGGTACCTTTTGTTTGAGTGTGATGATTTAGACATAGAGATTGTATGCGTGTGATGTTTATCTGCTCTAGTGGGTAGGTCTTTTGGGTGTGTGTAAGAGGTTCCAAGTTCAAGGTAATGTGTGTTAGCATTATTGGGATCATAGTGCGCAGTGAGAGCATAATAGTGTAGTTGTTACACGACTACCCTGCCAGTTGAAAATTTCAAGGACAAAATTTCTTTAAGGAGGGGTGAATTGTAACGCCCTAAATTTGGGCTTAGAAGAAATAGGCTTCACGTATAGGAGGAATTGGAATTTGTTTGTGCAAGTTAATGACACAATTGCATGTTTGTTGTGATGGTTAAATGAATTGGGTGTGTTTGGGGATGTCTAAGAAGTCTTGGGTTCAAATCTAGGCTTTAGCAAAATTTTGGTTTTAAGTGAATAAAACTTAGATGCTTGGAAGTAGGCCTTTTAAACTATTGTGTTAAATAAATGACACAAGGAAGCATGTGGTCTAGTGGTTGTGGCGTCATTAAAGTTGTAAGGAAGTCTGGGTTCAAGTCTTGGCTCTTGCAATTTATTTTAGTTTTTATCTTAAGTGAATTTGGACTTTAGCACATATGTCTTATAGTTAATTGAGGATAAAATGTGATACAAAGACCCTTGTGGCTTGGTGGCAAGTGGCGCGTGGAGCATTTGAGAGGGCTTGGGTTCGAAACCCATGGCAGGCAGAAGATGATTATTTTTGTACTTGGAAAGGTAAGAGTTTGGAGTGGATTCAGAATCTGTTGTGTGAGAGTTTGAACTAGTCTTGGGAGTGGATCATGGAGAGATAAGGGGAGGATTATGTGGAGAAAATCATGGAGTTTGATTGGGGGAGGAGTTGGCCGAATTTGGGAGTCTATGGGTGCCTATTCGGTCATGGACTTAGTGCCGAATGGGATTCAGTCATTTTAGTTTCGACATTTACTCCTTCTCTTCTTTTGGTTATGTGCAATTTTGGTAGCTGATGTGTATTTTGACTATTTGGGTTCCTTTGCTTTTATTGACATTTTTCTTCAGGTTACATTTTATTTTAGAGCTACTGTTGATGACGATCTCGAGAGAGCTAAATTTTGGCTAGAAAACACTATTCGGGTATGTGATGATCTGTCTCCAGCTAAAAGTTCAAAGTGTGCCATTTTATTATTGAGAGATACAATATACTATTGGTGGAATACATTAGTATCAGTAGTGCCGAGAGAGAGAGTCACCTGGGAGTTCTTTCAGACCGAGTTCCGGAAAAAATACATAAGTTAATTATTTTCGGATCAAAAGCACAAAGAGTTTCTAGAATTGAAATAGGGTCGTATGACTGTAACTGAGTACGAGAGAGAATTTGTACGGTTGAGTAAATATACTCGAGAGTATGTTTCTATCGAATAGATCATGTGCAAGCAGTTTATTAATGGTTTGAATGAAGACATTAAACTTTTGGTAGGGATTTTAGATTTGAAAAAATTTGTTGTTTTAGTTTATCAGGCTTTTAAAGCCAAAGACTTTAGCCGAGAAAAGAGGAAAGCTGATTCAAAGGCTAGAGATTCGAGGAAAAGACCTATGAATAAATCTTATCATTCTTCATTAAAGAAATCCTGAGATTTGTACAGTCAGTCGAATGCATCAGTGGGTTACCAGAATAGAGATCATGGAAATCAATATGTGAGTCCCAAAGCTCAAGCAACTTCCGTCTCGAGCGTTGGCAGTGTGAGAAATAATAAATCTGAGTACCAAAAGCATGGGAGGAAACATTTTGGGGAATTCTAGAATAAGAGTAATAAAGCTTGTTTCAAATGTGGTTCGCCAGATGACTTTATTAAAGATTGCCCAG
The DNA here is from genome assembly GCF_007990345.1 of Gossypium hirsutum. NCBI lineage: Eukaryota > Viridiplantae > Streptophyta > Magnoliopsida > Malvales > Malvaceae > Gossypium > Gossypium hirsutum. Next base: position 53,548,868 of record NC_053426.1, on the reverse strand, counting down.
AGTTATTAGATAAAGATAAATTTCAGAACACAAGACCAAGTAACACGACTACAAGAGGAAGACTGCCGAGGAATGTAGGAAATGTGTCTAGTGGAAAAGAAGTGACAATGGACTCAACTATGAGATCCAAGGCTAGAGCACCTGCTAGAGCCTACGCTATTCGCACTCGTGAAGAGGTGTCGTCCCCAGATTTTATTACGGCACTTCTCTCTTTACGACACTAATGTGATTGCATTGATTGATCCTGCATTGACTCATTCGTATATCTGTATGAATTTAGTGTTTAGTAAGAGTTTTCCTATTGAGTCTATTGAAATTGTGATTAAAGTATCGAACCCCTTAAGCAAGTATGTTCTAGTTGATAAAGTATACAAGAACTGTCCTTTAATGACTCAGGGTTACTGTTTTCTAGCTGACTTGATGCTTTTATTGTTTGATGAGTTCAAGGTGATTCTGGGAATGGATTGGTTGACTCTGTATGATGCCATTGTGACTTGTAGACGAAAAATAATTGAATTGAAATGTTAGAACAGTGAAATTCTTCGAATTGAATCAGATGAGTCGAGTGGATTGTCTACTGTGATTTCATCTACGTCAACTCAGAGATATATGAGAAAAGGTTGTGAAGTTTATCTTGCTTTTATACTGGATAGAAAAGTGACTGAATCGAAGATTGAATCAGTTCCAGTAATCTACGAGTATTCGGATGTATTTCTAGAAGTGTTGCCTGGATTACCACTATAACACCCCTCACCTGTATTCAATGCTGGAATAGGGTTATACAGCATTACCAGACTCACAATACATTTAATCATACTTTCCACATACATTTAAACCAATTCACAAAATCATTATTGAATTTCAATCAAATTGTCCCTTATACAAGCCTATAGGGCCCAAAACATGCTTTGAAGTGGTTCGGGACTAAATCGATAGTTCAAGAAACTTTCACGAAACTTTGAATTTTTTTTTCAAAATAAAGGACTCATGCCTACGATTGCCAAACACGCCCGTGTCACAGACTGTGTAGACATTCAAAATGGGAGCACATGGCCATGTCCCAATCCATGTTCGACCACGTGTAACTCTCTGACTAGGGTCACATGGCCAGCACACACGCCCGTGTGGCTAGCCTGTGTGCCTTAAAAATGGCCACACACATCGTGTGCTAGGCCATGCCAATCCTGTAGGGTATATTGATTTATGCCACATGACCAAGTCACAAGCCTGTGTGTGAGGCCGTATAGAGCATACTGACTTGATTTCTAAAACCACACCAGGGCGCACACGGCCGTGTAACATGACCGTGTGTCACACATGGCTGAGGCTCACGCCCGTATCTCTGCCCGTGTGGACAAAAATGGGTTATTGGCTAAAATCATTACCAAAATTTAATTAACATGACTCAAAGTCCCTATACATGCCATATACTTAATATACCAAAGTTCATAGGTACCAAGTGATAGGTAGATAGTGTGACAATGCCTTCGACAGTCCCCAAATCCGAGTTAGCTTTAAATTCACTACAAAACATAGAAAAATAAATAATGTAAGCTTTAAATCTTAGTAAGCTTGTATGTGTATAACTCATAACAGCATCATTCGATTAGAACAAATCTAATAGGTATATCTTTGTATCATACTTTCTAGAATATGAATTATTCCTTCAAACTGTCCGTCTATTCACCCATGAATGTACGAGATTTTATTTTCTTACCTGAGGATAAACTTAAATGCATATAACTCAAATTACCTTTCAACTGACCAGCTGGCTCAGATAAAAAAAACTGAGTCAATTTCAACTATCAAATAGTAACATATCAAAATACTCCTTTCTTCATGCTGTTAAACAACTCAAAAGAAAATCTTTTATAATTCCCTTAACATGCTAATCAAAGATCTTTACAACTGTATTAGCTCGAGGAAACAAAATATCCTAATTGAACTCATTAACCTTAATCAAACTTGCCTGAGAAAAGAAAACCATCATACAATTTAAGCTTAAGCGTCCACTATCTATACCTTTGGCAATGTCAATTCTTTTCAAGAGAATTAGAGAAATCTTGATACCAGAATCCCCGCGTTCCTATGATCGAACCAAAAATTCACCCATAATAGACATAGTTATCACAAGTCAAAGAACACACTTTAAAGATGAGCCATGATTGATAATTTGCTAAATAAGTATGATAAGAAAACTAAGATAAAGAAATCCAAGATGTGAATACCATATTGGAAGTCCAAGAACAAAACACATAAGAAATAATAAAGATCTTGATGATTCCTAGGAGAAAACCAAAGGGAAAACAATGCTTACACGCTCTGGAATCAATTGTAATAGAGATAATATATTTTCCAAATATATATATAAAACAAAACAACATCCACTAGAAACAAAAGAATAGCCTCACATAAATTTTCACCATCAACTTTTATTCCAAACATAATAGAATAGAACCCAAAGTAAAAGAGAAAAGATATGCTGATCATAAACCAACCAGACTAACAGTGCTTTCGTCTAACATTATAATCAGCTAGCATTCTCATACAATAAGAATTTCATCGGAAAATGAAAAATCACATATATCTTTGATGATAAATGGATATATAAAATACCCAGGAGAGATCATCATAATCTATTCAATTTCAATTGTTACACTCAAACATCTCTACGATTCAAATATCATTTCTCTGATTAATTCTATCATCACTAATCCCGTATTATTCCATTCATTAATGAAAATCAATTTGGAAGAAATTCCAGCAAATACATACCTTAGACATCATACTTGAATGAGTTGATTAGCTGAGATTAACTTTTTCTTTAATCATGAGATTGTAAAATCCGAATGATCTTTAGAATAACCTGGCATCTTTTCCAAAACTATATTTACTTGCCAAACTATTTTCAACTTTGACCACATTATTAGTTATTCCACTACTGAACTCTTTAGTCTCTCACTTGTGAATTCATTCAACATAAATCTCGTGAAATTTTGTCATAAAATACCACATTGGTAAGGGGGTGAGGTCGTAAAGGCTCTAACTCGACTCCCATATATACACACATGTGACTTAACATTCATCATCATCATAATATCATCACAGTTATACAATTTACTTCAAGCAAATTAACATGCATATTTATGTTACATGAACTTTTCGATTATCTTATTCAAACAAGTGCACTTATACATACATTTTATAACTTTTGAGTAAGTTTACTTATTGCATTCACTTAATCAAACAAGTTAGGCACAAAACATCATATGAATGACAAAAAACATGGATGAGCTTATCACAATATAAAATTTCATTTCGTTTCATAAAATCACCATAATCCATCGGAACACAACGTTCAACCAGAACAATGACATTTTACCCGTATTTCTCAACTTATGGTTATTTGATTTTGTACATCATCACATACCTATCATGAACTCTTATTCATACCTTTCCAAGTTTCGACTCATCACAAACACATTTTCAAATATCTTAGTATCACTTTTAGCATTTTCGAAAGTAGCTCGATGGGAAAGCATTTTTGTTTCAACAAAATGATTTCATCATAGTTGGGAGATATCACATTATCACAAGTTATATATGGCATTTTTAGCTAGTCTCTCACACATGCTAGGTTAGTCCGAGAATCAACTAAACCATAACTTTGATACCACTAAATGTAACACCCCTTACCGTATTCAACGCCAAAATAGGGTCCGAGGCATTACTGAACTTATACACAAGTAAAATTGAGACGTAAATTTCCATCCAAATTTAAAACTTTACACATATATTCATATCGTCCCTAAAACGAGCCTACGAGGCCCAATTCATGCATTGGAAGTGGTTCGGGACTAAACTGAGAACTTTAGAAAGTTTTACGACATTAGAAATTTTTTTTCTAAAATAGGGGTCACACACCCGTGTGGCTTAGGACACGCTCGTGTCCCTAACCTTTGTAACTCTCTGTTTGTCATCCAAGAGCAAATTGAAGTCATACGGCCATGGCACACGCATGTGTCTCGAGGTTGTGTCCTTCACACGGCTAAGACATACGGCTGTGTCTCATATCCATGTGCTCGATACTGAGCATTCTATTTTGAAACAATTTAGGTGCAGAAGACACACGGCCAGATCACACGTCCATGGGGCTGACTATGTGTGTCACACGGCCTAAACACATGCCCATGTGTCTACCCGTGTAGACAAAAACAAGGCTATTTACCAAGCCATTTTGCCACCCTTATTCACACATACACTTACCGCAATTGAAAGGCACAAAACAATACATACTTGGGCAACCAAAGCATCCACATTCATGGTTAAAAAATATCAACTCAATGTATTTATCTAACACATTCACTACATTTATTAGGCCCTAAATCAAACATGCAAATTTCACATTCATTAGACTTCGTTCAATTACTTTCTAGTTACAAAATTATACTTTAATTCCTCTTATCATTAATAGGTCACATTTCTAAAAATTACACAATTATGCCATAAATCACATTTCCAAACATTTCACATTCACTAAGCATACCATGATCATATTGCCATAGACATTGACACAGATATGAATATAATTAGGCTTACAAACATGTTAGCCAATATAAGCCAACTTACATGGCCAAATAGCAAAACAAGCCTTTGACGATTACCAGCCATTACATTGACTAAAATCATATAATGCATATAACAAAATGACCAAGTCCCTATACATGCCATAACCTAAATACTTGAATTCATCAATACCCAAAACGAAAGCTTGATAGTGTGATAGGATCTTCGACAATCTCCAATTCGCGCTAGCTTGACGGCACTATAAAACATGGGAAAGGAAGGGGTAAGCTATATAGCTTAGTAAGTCCGTACGAGAATAATAAGCAACTCTTATTAATCTATTATTAAGTCCAACAATTAAAACACAAGATAGTACAAATTGCTATGAATTTCACAGTTATAGCTTATTCAGTCACTATGTTTACTCTATCAACTTATAAATATAATTTAACATATTTTGGCATTAGCCTAACAACCGTAATATCTCTTTTGTAACATATTATAGTAATTAACAAATCATTTCAAACCTCATAGTAAACATGCACATTGATTATGTGTACTCATATTTCCAAGCATATATATTAATATCTGTAACGCCTCAAAAAATCCTTAATATTTATTTTCGTATGTTTGTGTTACACAAATGCATGTCTGCTTTAGTGGTTAAGTGTCCTGGGAAGAGTCTGAGAAGTCTTGGGTTCAAGCCTTGGCTTGTACAAAAGTTTTGTTTTTAATATGAATAAACCTTTGTCTCTAGTCATTAGGCTTTTAAATAAATATGGGTAAAACATGTTAGAAAGGGCTTGCTAGTCTAGGGGATGAGTAGCATGTTACTATTACCTGAGGTCTGAGGTTCGAGTCCTAGTATGCGCAATAGTGTTTTATTTTGCTGATAGGGCCGTGTGGGAGTTTTAGTCAACCCGAACTACTGAAGTGTTGTAGTGGAATTTGAATTAGGTGGTTGAGGGAGGAGTGGATGATTTTGAGCAATTTGGCGAGGAAATTATGGGATTTTGAAAGAAGAGGGAGTGTTAGGGCCGAATGTGAACTCTTGCCTTTGAGGATTTCAGCTTTAGTGTGATTTTCTCTCCATTTTTGGTTTATGTGATTGTTTTTCTCTCTTCTTGAGGCCAGATATTGCTATAGGTCATTCGGATATCTTCTCGTTCTTTTTGTTTTATTTTCTTTGCTTATTCTGAGTTTGCACTACCTTCGAGTTCTATTGCTGATCGATTGTCTCTCCTCTAGTAGTCGTTCTCTCTTTTTGCTTTGGCCAAATACTCATTCTTCATCTCTCTCAATTCTTTCAGCTTTTAGTAATTTCCCCTCTCTTTATCTTATTTTGTTCTGGTCGAATACCTTCTTTTTATGTAGCCAAACCCTGCCCTTTTCTCCATCTACCTCTTCCTTTCCTTCATTGCCGAATATATTCCCCTCTATCTTATTTGTTGTGTTTCCTCTCGGTTTCTGGAACTATTCAAGAGGTGAAAGATTTTTCATTGATATTAAAGTGAAAGAAACCTTTCTCTTCATTCGATCGAAGGTAACTTTGTCTTTAGTTATCACGTGTTTAATTGAGGTGCTTTGGCTTGTGTTCTTGGGCGTAGGCCGATTGCTTCTTTCTTTTATTTTTAGTTTTTACGTTGTCAGTAAGTTTGGTATGTATTGGTTCAAGTTATTTGTATGAGCAATAATGGTTAATAGAATTCAGTTGTAATGGAGATAATCACCACGCAGCTTGTAATCAATCTTTTTCAGTAGTTTAAGTGGGCTAAGCCACATTCATTCAATCAAGGCAAGTGACAATCTATCTTTTGGATAAAGTATTATAAAAGGGGTCTTTTTAACCCTATCATTAAGGGATTAATGGTGTGTTATGATTGAATATAGATTGGAGTACTCAAGAGTGGTGTGTGCACTTTTTGCAGCTAGGTGTGTGAAAAAACTGCCCCTAATCATAAATAGGCAAAAAGCCAAAAAGTGTGTATAGTCGACACCACACGGGTGTGCAGCTACCCGTGTGGTAGCCTGTGTGACTAAACATGGGCGTATGATTGCCGAGCTCGTGTGACTAAACATGATGGTAGCCCATACGAATTAATAGGTTGGGCAGTATTGGGCATGTGGGCCTCACACGAGTAAACCACAGGGACGTGTGGAAATTATTGGGCCAAGCTGTGTAATACCCATGGTGAAGTCCATTATGGGCGATGTGTGGGCCCAAATGGGCCCGTACTATGGGCCATGGTCATTTTCACTGTTTGACTGTTAAGGTTGCACGGGTCACCCCGAGACTACTGTGGACCTACTGCTGGGTCAGTAAGTTTACTTAGACCCCTAATAGACTGAAAGACTGTTATGCCCCTATGGGATGTGTGGATCTATATTCATGTATGACTATATTTTAGCATGTCATTTTTATCTATATTGAGCCTATGTATAATATTGTGATATGACATAACATGTTTCATGATGCGTTACATGGGGATGAGTTTTAATATGATCGAAGGAATTGTACTGTACTGTACTGTACTAGCAGCTCTGCTGCAACTACTGTTTAGTGCCGCAACCGGTACTACTTGGAGTGTAGGGATGGGTAGGTTGTTTATATCCCCATATGGAGTGTAGGGTTGGATGGAGATGGAGTGTAGAGGCTGGTTGGGTAGGATTTCTTGATTGCATATCTGTACCGTTACTGTCACTGAGATGGCCTCAGGCCCAAACTGATATTAATATTTTAATGGGCTAAGGCCCTAACTGAAACTGAAACATTACTGAAATGGGCTTAGGCCCAGACTGTATTTACTCACTGTATGGTTGTTTGATATGGGATTGCACACTAAGTTTTTTAAACTCACCCTTCTGTTTATTTGCGCAGGTAATCCCCAGACTTAGGTGGATCGGTGCAGCGCGGGACTCAGAGGTGGCCACAAAACTGCTATTATTTTCGCATTTGATTTTGATTATAAGTATTATTAGTTGGGGTATTTTTATTGTAATAAAACCTCTTTGGATTTTTGTTTTTAATTTGGGATTTTTATTTGTTTTGATTTATAACTGCTAGCAATAAGAAAAGAAGCAGATTTTCAAAAAGATAAATGTTTTTCAAAGATACCACGAGTACGCAACCTATTTTAAGAGTTTCCGCAAGAAATAACATTTTAAAAATTAATGACGTTTTAATATGATTAACTTTTTGATGAACGACTCACATTTTGAAAAATGAACGACACGTCTTAAAATTATCTTTAAGATCTCCTAGAGGGGTTAAATAGAGAATGGGATTTTCAATGATATCATATTTTACGAAAAACACTTCAATGTGACATCGCTAGATTCGGCCATAACATTCAGGCCAGATTTGGGGTGTTATATTTAGTGGTATCAGAACCAGGTTGCAAAACTTGGCTGTGGATCTGAGTTTATTTTAAAAAAAACAAAACTTGAAACTTCTAAAAAGAATTGTTTTAAATGATTTGAAGTATTTTGAAAGGTTTTTACTGAATGTGTGGTACACCGAGTCTCCGGCGCCGATTCTGTATGTCCTCTGAAACTGTTGTTTGTTTAAACTGAAATGCTGAGACTACTGTAGGTAGTAGACTGTATTGAAACACTCTAGTTAGGGTAAACTAAAAACTGTAGTAAGACTGCGATCTACGAAAATGAACTCTGAAATACTGATACTATTTTCCATAAAATATCTGTTAATAAACACTGAAACTGTAAACTGATGCATAAAACTGTTAATACAGATAAAACTCAATTCGATAATGAGCACCAAAGGTACTCACAGAAGGGGTACAAGAGGCCGCTGTAACACCCAAACCCAGCCTAGACGTTATGATCGAATCTGGATGTGTCACATGAAAGTGTTTTTTTTGTAAAATAAAATTTTGTTTGAAAAAAAACTCATTCTATATTAACCTTCTTTATAAAATTAGCTAGTATTTTAGGCCGTCTTGTTCAGTTTTATAACCCAAGTTGTTTTAGCAAAATGTTTAATCAATTAAATCGTAGTTATCTTTTTAAATCATTGTTTGTTTGCGGAAACTTTTTGAAATATGACGCGTGCTTGTGGTGTTTTGAAAAGCATTTATCATTTTGAAAACTCGTGTCCTACTACTAGATATGAATTATAATAAACAAATCCCAAATTAAAAGTTAAAAATTAAAGAGGCCTTATTACATAACCAAATATCCAAATTAAATTATAAAGTAAAATTTAATAAAAAGTCCATGCTATTGTGTGGCCACCTTTGAGTCCCTCGCAGCACCGACCCGCCTAAGGAATACCTACGCAAAAAATAAAAGGGTGGGTTTATGAAATCTCAGTGTGTAATCCCTTAACAACAGTCACTCATACGTAGACATTTACAATCTGGGCCTAAGCCCCCTTCAGTAACAGTTTAATCTCAGCTAGGGCCTTAGCCCATTACAGTATCAGAATCAATATGGGCCTTAGCCCAATTCAGAAGCAATCACAGAACAGATATGCAAATAGAAATCCTACCCAGCCAGCCTCTACACACCACTCCGTCCAACCCTACACACCATGTGGGGATAAAATCAACCTACCCATCCCTACACACCAAAAATAGCACTGGTTGTGGCACTAAATAGAAATTGCAGCAGAGCTACCAGAACAATACACTTCCTCCAATCATAATAACCCAACCCCATGCATCACATCATAATATCCTACATGTATGCAACATAAATAAAATGGCATGCTCAATATAGTCATACATAACATAAGGGCATATTTGTCATTTTACCTCATAGGGGCAAAATAGTTCTTTTATCAGATTGGGGTATAGATATACTTACTGACCCAATAGTAGGTCCACAGTTGTCTCGGACGACTTGTGCCACCTTAATAGTCAAACAGTGAAAATGGGCCTAAGGCCCGTAATGCGGCCCATGTAGGCCCACACGCCCTTGTGGCCCACGAAACCAAAAAATGGCCTTGGCCATGTGAACTACATAGCTTGGCCCAATAATCACCACACGTCCGTTTAATTTACTCATGTAGGGCCCACATTACGTGGGCCCACACGACCCATTTTGGCCCAACGTGGCTGAAAGTGGCCTAAGCCCATGAAATTGCTTGTGGTGACCTCTATGATCAAATGCTTGCATTTATGCGTTCGGATAACCACAAGAGCGAGCACGCGCCCGTGTAGCATTAAAGGTAATATTTTCCAACTTTCTCTGATTTATAATTTAGGCAGTGTTTTCACACCTTACACAATTTGAAGTTAACCCGAACTCCAAATACTCTTTATACCTGAAGAACAATCAGTATAAAACCTAGTCAGTTACTTAACACATGTATCAAATGGAAACTAATGGAGTTCCAAAATGATCACCATCTTCTTACCCCAAATTAGCAGTAATTGCACCCTTGTTTCTCAGGAAATGTACCACTCAACTTCGACCACTGCCTATACAGTCACCTCATTTCCATTAGAGTCATATTCGAAGTATAATACCACTTCAATTACACCTACTTAGTAACAAAAACGTAGTAGATTGTAGGCCTGTGATGTATCATACAAGAATGAGAATAAGGATTGATATACAAGAGTAACCAAGGAAACGGGTAATCGATATGAAGGGAAAGAAAGAAAGTGATGGTGTTCAGAAAAGGGACAACCGAAAGGGGAGAAGAAGAGAGTGAGATAGAGGTTCACTTACTAGTATTCGACCAATGAAAAAAATTGAGGGAGAGGAAGAGAGAGCTGTACGCCCGAACCCAAAAGAATAGTGATTACTTCCCAAAACAGAAAGCAAGATAGAAAGGGTGAGATGGAGGTGTTCGGCCAAGGTAGCAAAGTGAGAAGGGAAAAGAATTGTGAGAAGGAAAAGAAGGGGAGAGTATTCAGCAAAGCTTTAGAGAGAGGAGAAGAAGAAGTTATCACTCAAAAGGAAATCGATTGGGAAAAACAAGAAAGGTACCTATTCGGCGACAGTAAAGAACAAACACACAAGAAACCTGAATGCTATGCTCAGCCCCAAAAGAGAGGAAATAATCACCAAAAGCAAGAGAATGCTCCAAAAATGCAATAATAGACTCATGAGAGAAAAGAACCGAAAGCATATCAAAACCCCAGTGAAATGCACAAAACTGAAAATGCATAGAGGCAAAGTTCCCAATCGGTACACCCTCTCCACTCCCTTCAAAATCTCCTAATTTCTCTCCCCATATCACTCCTAAGATTACTCAACCATATCTCACCTATCCATATCCCAACCAGCCGAAATCTTCTCCATTAAGCACCTAGAATTTGGCCTCAATTCCCCACACTCTTCAAGCACTCAATTTTAATCAAACTACAACACCTCCCTAGCGTCAGTAGCAAAATAAAATACTCTTCTTGCATTACCAAGCCTCGAACCTCAGCCCCCTAGAACACTCCATACTATCCCTTAGACTAGCAGGCATTTTATTGACATGCTTTACCCACACTAATTTAAAAGCCTACTAAATAGAGGTAAGGGTTTATTTAAGGAAAAAGAAAATTTGCACAATCCAAGACTTGAACCCAAGACTTCTTAGACACTCCCAGAACACATAACCATTGAAGCAGACAAGCATTTGAACAACGTAACGCACAAAAATAACTACTTATAAATTTGGGGCGTTACAACTGCGGCGGAGGCCATGGATGTGCTCGAGCTGGGTCATCGTCATCTGGGCACATGCCTAATGTAGAAACTAAGGAGGCGTCGGTTTCACCTAAGACTGAGACTAGGTCTCATGGTGGTGCGGCTGGGGATGATGCACTATCCCAAGCCATGTTACAGATTCTGGAGAGGGTCACTAGGCCCAATACTGGTGTTATGGGTTGAGGGTCAGTCACAGAACGAGTCTGGTCTGATGGAGCTGAAATTTTCAAGGGTGTTGCTGGAGTTGCCCCTAATGTGGCTAAGTATTAGATTGAGGCTACAAATAGGATCATGGACAATCTTGACTGCACCCCTAAGCAGAAACTAAAGGGTGCAGTGTCACTGCTGAGGCTTACCAGTGGTGGCTTACAGTTAAAGAGGGCACTCAGCCCGACCAATTGATCTGGGAAATTTTTAAGACTACTTTTAAAGGAAAGTATGTGAGTGCTAGTTATGTTGATGCCTGGAGGAAAGAGTTTTTAAATTTGACACGGGATAAATCGGTGGCCGAATATGAGGCTAAATTTTGGTGACTAAGCCACTATGTGCGAGAGATGGTGGCAACAGAGTATGAATTATGTGTGCATTTCAAGGATGACCTTAGGGATAGTTTACAGGTTCTGATAGCTCCACAGAGGGAGCAAGATTTTGCTATATTAGTTGATAAGGCGAAGATCACCGAGGAAGTAAAGCACACTAAACAACAGAACCATCAGAAAGAGAGATGTAGGAACAAGAGGGATTCGGAGCCCTCAAGTTCTTTTCTGAGGCCTAAGAAAAAAGCTAGAGTTGATGGGCCAGTCAAAGTTGGTGCCCCTATTACTGCTACTGGACCGTAGCCCTATGCTGATTGTGGGAGACGCCATTAGAGCGAGTGCTGGAAAAGGATTGGGGTATGTTTGAGATGCAGATCATTGGTGCACCGTATCAGAGAGTGTCCACAGAGGCCTGATCAGATGCAAGCTACAAGTTTGGGTACTACACAGCCGTCGAGGGGTGCTCCGCAGCCACCGAGAGGTCGTGGTCAAGCCAGAGGTGGTAATGGTTTGGGCCGTGGTCAGAGAGTACCGGGTAGAGGTGCTGGGCATACTGAGGCGAAGTAGCCAGCTCTGGTTTATGCTACATGTCGCTGAGAGGATGGAGATGCTCCAGATGTTATCATGGGTACGTTCTTTATCTGTAATGTACTTTATACTACACTAATAAATATAGGATCTAATCATTTCTATATAGCTTGTACTGTGTCTTAGACTTTGGGTATCTTGGTTGAGAGCACTACGAGTGAGGTTACTGTACTGAGTCATTTGGGGCAGTCAGTGGGGGTAAATAAACTATTCAATGATGTTCCTTTGGAGGTTCAAGGGGTTATCTTTTTGGCAGATTTGATGGAACTTCCTTTTGGAGAATTTGATTTAATACTGGGAATGGATTGGCTGGTTAAACATCGGGTGAGCTTGGATTGTGCTACTAAACAAATGAACTGAGAACTATGGAGGATAAAGAGATAATTGTAGTTGGGGAACGTAGGAATCACTTGTCAAATGTGATTTCTACATTAAGGGACGAAAAGCTGGTTCGTAAAGGATGTGAGAGGTATCTAGCCTACATCAGTGTTTCAGATTCTAGGGTTTCTTCTATTAAAGATATCAGAACAGTGAAAGAATTTTTGGATGTTTTTCCTGATGAGCTACCTGGGTTACCCCAAATCGTGAAGTTGAGTTTGAGATTGAGCTCCTGCCTAGTACAGCTCCAGTGTCCATCGTCCCTTATAGAATGGCACTGAAGGAGCTTGTGTAGCTTAAAGCACAGATTCAAGAGTTGTTGGATCATGGGTTCATCTGACCTAGTGTGTCTCCATGAGGAGCACCAGTTTTGTTGGTGAAAAAGAAGGATGGATCTATGCGTATGTGCATTAATTACCGGTAATTGAATAAACTGACCATTAAGAATAAGTACCATTACCAAGGATAGCTGACCTGTTCGACCAGTTTCGAGGAGCTTCAATTTTCTCTAAGATTGATATCCAATCTAGGTACCATCAACTGAGGGTCAAAGAGACTGATGTATACAAGACGGCATTTAGGACTCATTATGGTCATTACGAGTTCCTAGCGATGCCGTTTGGACTGACGAATGCACCAATGGCTTTTATATATCTGATGAAGCGAGTGTTCCAGCCCTATCTGGATCGGTTTGTAGTGGTTTTTATTGAACACATTATAGTGTATTCGAGGACTGAGGATGAAAATGATGAACATCTCCAAGTGTTCTGCAGATTTTGAGGGAGAAACAACTGTATGCCAAGTTCAGTAAATGTGAGTTCTGGTTACGAGAGGTAACATTTTTGGGACATGTGGTATCCACTGAAGGGATTAGGGTTGATCCTCGAAAGATTAAGTCCATTTTGGATTGGAAGCCGCCTAAGACTGTATTTGAGATCCATAGTTGTCTGGGATTGGCAGGGTATTATCGACAATTTGTAGAGGGGTTTTCTCTGATTGCAGCACCTTTGAATAAGCTGTTATGTAAGGGGGTGCCATTTAACTGGACTGAAACACAGTAGGAGAGCTTCGAGAAGCTCAAGAAAGTTCTGACTGAGTCCCTTTTCTTGATACAGTTAGAGTTTAGGAAAGCGTTGACTGTCTACAGTGATGCATCACATGTTGGTTTAGAATGTGTGTTGATGCAAGAGGGTAAGGTGGTTGCATATACGTCCCATCAGCTTAAGACTCATGAGGTGAATTATCCGACACAGGACTTGGAGTTGGCCGCATTGGTATTCGTATTGAAAATTTAGAGGCATTACCTATACAATGAGAAGTGTATTATTTACACTGATCACAAGAGCCTCAAATATCTCCTCACTCAGAAGGAGCTAAATCTTAGGCAGTGTAGGTGGATTCAGTTGGTTAAAGGCTATGACTGTACAATTGAATACCATCCTGGGAAGGCCAATGTAGTGGCGGAAGCATTGAGTCGTAGAGCTATGATGATCTGAGGGCGATGTTTGCTCGCCTCAGTTTATTAGATGATGGTAGCTTATTGGCTAACCTTCAAGTTAAATCGACGTGAATTGAGAAGATTAAGGGTAAACAGTTGGAAGATGAGTCATTGGGTTTTTGTTTACGGCAGGTTGAGAGTAGGGATACTATGGATTTTGGACTGAATAGAGAAGGGGTGCTCTATTTCCGTGGAAGAATCTGTGTATCGAAGGATATTGACTTGAGGCAGTCTATACTTCGTAAGGCGCATAGTAGCCCTTATGCTATGCATCCTGGTGGAAATAAGATGATCCGAGACCTTTGTCACTTGTATTGGTGGCCGGGTCTTAAGCGTGAAGTTACCGACTTCGTGGGTAAATGTCTGACTTGCCAGTAGGTTAAGGCTGAACATCAGTTACCTTCAGGGTTGCTTCAGCCAGTTAAAACTCCACTTTGGAAGTGTGAGAGAGTGACTATGGACTTTGTTAGTGGGCTATCCCTAACGCCTACTAAGAAGGATTCAGTATGGGTCATCGTGGATCGATTGACCAAATCTTCCCATTTCATACCAATTCGTACTGATTACTCTTTGCAGATCTGGCTAAACTGTATGTGTCTAAGATAGTGAGACTACATGGGGTATCGGTCTCCATAATATTTGATAGGGATCCTCGCTTCACGTCTCGGTTCTAGATGAAGTTACATGAAGCTCAGGGTATGAGGTTGGACTTTAGTACTGCATTCCATCCTCAAACAGATCGTCAATCAGAGAGGGTGATTCAGATACTGGAAGACATGTTAAGGAGTTACGTGATTGATTTTTGAGGCAATTGGGAGGATTACTTGCCGCTAGCAGAGTTTTCTTAGAATAATAGCTATCAGTCTAGCATACAGATGGCACCTTATGAGGCATTATATGGTTGTAGGTGTCGAACTCCTTCGTGTTGGACTGAGTTGGGCAAGCAGCGTGTTCTGTGCCCTGAATTAGTTTCTGATACCGAGGATAAAATTAGACTAATTTGGGATCGACTGAAGGCATCAGACAGAAAGAATTCATATGCGGATCTGAAGCGTAAAGGGATTGAGTATTCTGTGGAGGACTTCGTTTTTCTCAAGGCCTCGCCATGGAAGAAGGTACTGAGGTTTGGACATAAGGACAAGTTGAGCCCTAGGTTTTTTAGGCCTTACCGCATACTTAAACGTGTGGGACAGGTTGCCTATCGGTTAGAGTTACCTCCAGAGTTAGACTGAATTCACAATGTGTTCCACGTCTCTATGCTGAGGCGCTAACGCTCTAATCCCACGCATGTTATTTCAGTTGAGGAGGTTGAGGTTCGGCCAGATCTGGCTTTTGAGGAGGAGCCAGTTCAGATATTGGTTCGTGATGTAAAGGTTTTAAGGAGGAAGTCTATCCCACTGTTAAGGTTCTTTGGCATAACCACAGCTCTAAGGAGGCCACGTAGGAACATAAGGAGGTGATGTGACAACAATACCCTCATCTGTTCTGTTCAGGTAAAATTTTGAGGCCGAAATTTTCTTTTAAGTGGTAGAGTTGTAACGCCCCAAAAATCCTTAATATTTATTTTTGTATGTTTGTGTTACACAAATGCACGTCTGCTTCAGTGGTTAAGTGTCCTGGGAAAAGTCTGAGAAGTCTTGGGTTCAAGCCTTAGCTGGTGCAAAAGTTTTGTTTTTAATATGAATAAACCTCTGTCTCTAGTTAGTAGGCTTTTAAATAAATATGGGTAAAACATGTCAGAAAGGGCCTACTGGTCTAGGGGATGAGTGGCGTGTTACTGTTACCTGATATTTGAGGTTCGAGTCCTGGTATGTGCAATAAAGTGTTTTATTTTGTTGATAGGGCTATGTGGGAGTTTTAGTCAACCTGAACTACTGAATTGTTGTAGTGGAATTTGAATTAGGTGGTTAAGGGAGGAGTGGACGATTTTGAGTGATTTGGGGATGAAATTATGGGATTTTGAAAGGAGTGGGAGTGTTAGGGCTGAATGTGAACTCTTGCCTTTGAGAATTTCGGCTTTGGTGGGTATTGTCTCTCCATTTTTGATTTATGTGATTGGTTTTCTCTCTTTTGGGGGTTGAATATTACTATAGGTCATTCGGGTATCCTCTCATTTTTTTTGTTTATTTTTTTGTTTTGTTTTGTTTATTTATTCTAAGTTTGCACTTCCCTCGAGTTCTCTTAGTGATTGATTGTCTCTCCTGTAGCAGTTTTTCTCTCTATTTTTTGATTTAGCCGAATACTCATTCTTCCCCTCTCTCAATTTTTTTGGCTTTTAGTAATTTCCCCTCTCTTTATCTTGTTTTGTTGTGGCCGAATACCTTCTTTTCATGTAGCCAAACCCTGCCGTTTTCACCATCCACCTCCTCCTCACCTTCATTGCTGAATATCTTCCTCTCCTTATTTGTTGTGTTTCCTCTCAGTTTCTGGAACTATTCGAGAGGTGAAAGATTTTTCATTTAGTACAGTTTATTAGTTAAAGTCTCCCCTGTTTCAGGGTATGACTACTCTGACCCCTGTGCACTACGAACCGAATTTCTCCCTGTACAGAATTCCAACGACCATGCCGTTTGTTTCCATTAAAATTAAATTCAATAAGGAATCCATGCATGTAAGGTATGACTCTCAATAATTTTTTTACAATTTATGGTGAATTTATAAAGTTAGAACAGGGGATCTTGAATTCATTCAGACCCTGTTTCAAAAGAATTCAAATATCACACAATATAGAATTCTTTTGCTTCCCATGTTTCTTTCATGTGAGAATAGACTCATTAAGATTTATTTCCATAATTGTTTTAAATTTAATTTAAATTACACAATTTTTGGTGAATTTTCAAAGTCATACACTGCTGCTGTCTAATACTGTTTTACTACTAAAGTTCAATTTTACACAATTTCACTTAATCCATTCCATTTTTCCGAGGTTCGCTCAAATATTGAGCATATTACTCATAAATTCAAATATACATATACTTGCACTTGTTCATCACATAATCACTTTCACATGTATTTTCATTTAATCGATTTCCCGTTGAACTCATCAGAATGATAACAGATACACAATTGCCTGCACATTTTCCCATTTCCACACTTGTAGCCGAAGCTATCTGGTACGCATAGTAGCCTGCACTTAGTACTACACATGCGACCAACAGTCTGGTACATGTAGTAGCCTGTACTTAGTACTACACACGTGACCTCACCATCTAATACACGTAGTAGCCTGCACTTAGTACTACACACGTGATCACAGTTTTCGGGTACGCATAGTAGCCTGCACTTAGTACTACACATGCGACCTCACAATAGATCATTCGTATCGTTTTTATTCCGAAGGTTCAATCGGGAAATTCCTCACTTTTCAACATTTTACTAAATTGTCCGTAATCAATTTAAATTCATAATTTACATCAAATAACCATTTGATAGGCAGCCACATTTCATATGATATCAAAATATAATAACATAAAAAGAATCGATAGATTATTTATGTACGAATTTACTCGAAGTGTCAATCTCACTATCCATAGTACCAATTGTCCATTCATAGTATAATAAGACACAACTCAAATATCAAATCAGCTTTTAAGAATTTACATAATATATATCACATATTTCATATATCACTTGTCATGTATCTTCATTTTCTTGCATTTCATGTAACATTCTTTCATGTCATATTTCCACATCATAAACACCATTCCATCAACTTTTCCAATACCTTAAATCATAAAATATATGCAATAATAGTAAGAAATATAATTCAAACATAACATTGCATTACTATTATTATACAAACTTACCTCAATCCAGAAACAGCAATTTACCATTTTAGTCCATATCCTTGTATTTTCCCGATTTAAGACCGAATCTCGATTTCCTTCATCTATAATATCACATTTAGCCTAATAATTAGTCACAATATTCATACGGGTCCAAAAATCATATTTTTAAAAAATTTTATTTTGACCCCTAAACTTTTGCATATTTGCACTTTTGCCCCAAGGTTCAGAAATTAAACTTCATCCTATTTTCTTATGTTTTATGACATGATGATCATTTTTCCCTTCTATGGCAACATCAAATTCTCACTCTAACATGTACTTATGACTATTAGGTATTTTTACCAATTAAGCCCTTTTGCTCGTTTTCATTTAAAACCGAGTAGCACAAGTTGTCTAACATAATTTAAAACCTCATATTCTATCATAAAACACCAAATACACAAATTTAACCTATGGGTATTTTTCTAAATATGAACCCTAGGTTGAATTATTGCTAGCATAAGCTAAATCAAGTTACCGTGACTCCAAAAACGTAAAAATCATTAAAAACGAGGCTAGAACGGACTTACAATCGAGCTTGGAAGCTTGGAAACCCTATCCATGGAGTCTTCCTTTGTATACACGTCCATGGTGAAGAAGATGAGAAAAATTCGCTTTTAATTTTGAATTTTAATTCATTTTACCCCTAAATGACCAAAATGCCCTTACTACTAAACTTTCCAAAAATTCCATTCATGTCCAATATTTGTCCATAGACTTTGAAATTGGTCAAATTGCTAGTTAAGACCTCTTAATTAATATTCAAAGCAATTGCATACTAGAAACTTCTAGAATGAAAGTTTTGCAACTTATTCAATTTAGTCCCTAACTTCAAATTAAGCACTTTATGCATAGAATTTCTCCATGAAATTTTCACATAATCATGCAATTAAGCACTTTATGCATAGAATTTCTCCATGAAATTTTCACACAATCATGCAATCATATCATAGGCCTCAAAATAATCATAAAATAATTATTTCTATCTCGAATTTGTGGTCACAAAACCACTATTCTGATTAGGCCCTAATTCGGGATATTACATAGGCAGATTGCTTCTTTCTTCTATTTTTGGTTTTTACGTTTTCGGTAAGTTTGGTATGTGTTGATTCAAGTTATTCGTTTGAGCGATAATGGTTAATAGAATTCAATTGTAATGCAGATAAATGCTAAGGAGCTTGTAATCAATCTTTTTCAGCGGTTTAAGTGGCCTAAGCCACATTCGTTCAATCAAGGCAAGTAACAATCTATCTTTTGGATAAACTATTATAAAAGGGGCCGTTTTAACCCTATCGTTAAGGGATTAATGGTGTGTTATGATTGAATATAGGTTGTAGTGCTCAAGAGCGGTGTGTGCACTTTTCGCAACTAGGTGTATGAAAACACTGCCCCTAATCATAAATCGACAAAAAGCCAAAAAGTGTGTATAGTCGACACCACACGGGCGTGCAGCTACCCGTGTGGTAGCCCGTGTGACTAAACATGGATGTATGATTAACCAGGACGACCATGAACGAATTCATGGGTTGGGCCGTATTAGGCCATGTGGGCCCCACACAGGTAAACCACACGGACGTATGGAAATCATTAGGCTAGGCTGTGTAATACCCACGGCCAAGGCTATTATGGGCCGTGTGGGCCACATGGGCCCGCAATATGGGCCTTGGGCCCATTTTTACTATTTGACTGTTAAGGTTGCACGGGTCGCCCAAGACGACTGTGGACCTACTGTTGGGTCGGTAAGTTTACCTAGACCCCTAATAGATTGAAAGACTGTTATGCCTCGATGTGATATGTGGATCTATATTCATGTATGACTATATTTTAGCATGCCATTTTTATCTGTATTGAGCCCATGTATAATATTGTGATATGACATGACATGCTGCATGATGCGTTGCATGGGGATGGGTTTTAATATGATCAGACGAAGTGTACTGTACTGGCAGCTCTGCTACAACTACTATTTAGTGCCACAACCTATACTACTTGGACTGTAGGGATGGGTAGGTTGATTATATCCCCACATGGAGTGTAGGGTTAGACGGAGATGGAGTGTAGAGGCTGGTTGGGTAGGATTTCTTGATTGCATATTTGTACCGTTACTATCACTGAGATGGGCTCAGGCCCAAACTGATAATAATATTGTAATGGGCTAATGCCCTAACTGAAATTGAAACGTTACTAAAATGGGCTTAGGCCCAGACTATATTTGGTCACTGTATGGTTGTTTGATATGGGATTACACACTGAGTTTTCGTAAGCCCTTCTGTTTATCTGTGCAGGTAATCCGCAGACTTAGGTGGATTAGTGCAGCATGTGACTCAAAGGTGGCCACATAACTGCTATTATTTTCGCCTTTGATTTGGTTATAAGTATTATTAGTTGGGGTATTTTTATTGTAATAAGGCTTCTTTGGATTTTTGTTTTTAATTTGGGATTTTTATTTGTTTTGATTTATAACTGCTAGCAGTAGGAAAAGACGAAGGTTTTCAAAAAGATAATTTTTTTTCATGACGAATACGCAACCTGTTTTAAGAGCTTCCGCAAGAAATAACGTTTTAAAAATTAATGACGTTTTAATATGATTAACTTTTTGACGAACGACTCACATTTTGAAAAATGAACAACATGTCTAAAAATCATCTTTAAGATCTCACAAAGGGGTTAAATAGAGAATGGGTTTTTCAACGATATCACACTTTACGAAAAACACTTCAATGTGACATCGCTAGATTTGCCATAACATCCAGGTCGGGATTGGGGTGTTACAATATCTCTCAATGACCTAAAATTTTATCTTCCAGTACTTTCATAACCTTTTAATATGCAATTATCCCAGTCTCTCCTTATTCTTATATCCGATAAATCAAAATTTAAGTGAATAAAACACGCTATATCATAACTCAATTTGGCCCTAAAGCCAATCACATGATCCTCAACCAAATTTATCATGAATTTCATACGTCTCAAGTATAGGCAAAAAATCACAAGGTTTTCACATATTATTCTCGTGGAAATCATAAACTCACAATTTCATGAAGTCAATACATATAGACTTTACGTACATACCTATACCAATTCATAATACTTACAAACTTTTTCTCTTCTTTGACATACACGTTGAATTTTCCATCGAACCACTTGGAATATCAAAGGATACTCGAGAATTTCGTACACACAGTACCATACCAATGCCATATCCCAGATATGGTCTTACATGTAATTTCGTATCGATGCCAATAGCCCAACTATGGTCTTACATGAAGTCTCATATCGATGACATATCCCAGATATGGTCTTACATGTAATCTCAGTAACCTTAATGTCATGACATTTGTATCCTATCTATTCCTAAGGATCAACCGGGACTTTCACTGTATCAAATATCAATCAGTCATTTCCGTAGTATTGTACTCAACAGCTTTTAATCGAGTATAAAGATGGCAACGTACGAAGCTTTATATGGCCGAAAATGTCAAATTCCATTGTATTGGACTAAGTTGAGTGAGAAAAAGATTCACGGGGTTAATTTGATCCGAGAAACAGAAGAGAAAGTGAAATTGATTCGCGATTGTTTGAAAGCAGCTTTATATCGATAGAAATCATACGCGGATTTGAAACGGATAGACATTGAATTTCAAACCGATAGTAAAGTCTTTCTGATAGTATCTCCGTGGAAGAAAATCCTTAGATTTGGTCGCAAAGGCAAGTTAAGTCCGCGTTTCATTGGGCCGTATGACATCATCGAAAGAATAGGGCCAGTAGCATATGGACTAGCCTTACCATTAGAGTTAGAAAAGATTCATAATGTATTTCATGTGTCGATGTTATGCCGTTATCGATCAGATCCATCACATGTAATTTCTCTGTCAGAGATTGAAATTCAACCTGATATGACGTACAACGAAGAACCGATCAGAATTCTAGCACGTGAGGTTAAACAATTGAGAAATAAAAGCATGGCTCTCGTGAAAATACTTTGACTATGAAATGGTGTCGAAAAGGATACGTGGTAGCTTGAGGAAGCTATGAGAAAATAGTACTCTAACCTTTTTACTGGAAAGATTTTCGGGGACGAAAATCCCTAATGGGGGAGAGTTGTAACAGTCCATTTTGTCAAATTGGAACAGTGGTTTTGGGACCACAAATCTGAAGTCAAAATATTTATTTTATTATTATTTTAATGTTTACAACATGATTGAGTGATTGTGTGAAAATTTCGTTAAGAAATTTTATCGTTTGAATGGTCAATTCAGTAAAAAAGACTAAAATGCGTAAAGCGTAAAACTTGAGTTCTAATAGCTAAAGGTGTCTAATAGCTATAGAACCTTAAAGTTAAGGTCCTTATGTTGTAATTAGACCATTTTAATTGTGAGTGGACAAAGATGGACAAGCATTAAGTGATTTTTAAAGGTTATTATTAAGGTTAAAATTGTTATTAGTTAATAAAAGTAACTTAAATAAAAACAAAACCAAATTTTAGTACGTTCATCTTCACCATAGCCGAATATTGAAGAGAAGAAAAGCTATTTCTTTAGGGTTCTTTCGGCCAAACTATTTTGGTCAATTGAGGTACGATTTTTGTCTCGTTTTTTATGATTTCTATGTTTTTGTGATCGTTGCATCTAGCACTAGCTAGCCTAGGGATTGTTTTGCAAAATTATTAAAGATTTTGAATGATTCCATTGATGAATACATGTGTGTTTTGACGTTTCTTGATAGATTATAAATGCTTGTTGATAGATATACAAGTTTTGTTAAGTGATTTTTAGTGAAAATGCAAAATAGGATTAAATTGAGAAATGTTGAAACTTTGTAGTTAAAATGTGAAATAAATGAAAAATATGGGCTGCTAAGGGCATAATAGTAATTCGGCTAGCATAGGTTTATTTTGAATTTCATTAATTTGTGTTTTTATGAAATAATGGCTAAATTGTAAAAATGTGAAAGTTTAGGGGCAAATATGTAAAATAGCCCTAATGTATAAATTGGACTAAATTGAATAAATGGATGATTAAATGAGTTGAATTTGATATTATATAGATCAAGAAAAGTGGAATTTGGAATTGGATCGGTGAAAAGATAAAGTACTCGATTAATTGATAATTTTATCGTTTTTGAACTGAGGTAAGTTCATATGTGATAAATTTCATTTTAAATGTGTATTAAATGCTTTGATATTGTATATGTTGTGAATACTATACTTCGGATAAGTTCAATAATGGTTCGATGATAATTTTTTGTTCGAAATCCTAGTTGAATCTTAGGAATTGTTTAGGATACTAGTGACATGTCATTAGGGGATACATTAAGTTGGCTTCGAGCCATGATATTAGCACTTCAGGTGCGAGATATACCAATTTGGATTCGGGCCATGAATATTGGCTGATTTGGCCTCGGGCTATAATATCAGTAGAACGGAGATAAGTTGACTTGATTTGGCTTCTGGCAATGGTATAGGTACTTATCGTGTGAAACCCTTGAGTATCTGACTTCTATTCCGAATGGTTCAATGGGTAAAAGAGAGAGGTGGATGAGTATGAGATTAATGTTAAATGATATAGGTACGTACATGAATTATATAAGTTTCAAATTGAAGAAGCTTGTGAAGGTAGTGTATAACCTCACAATTGAGTATGTAAAAGGTTTGTTAGGTATTGTAAGCTCTAAGTTGTTGTATTCAAATTATTGAATTATATTTATGTAATTGCATTAAGTTTATTTCATACGAGATTACTAAGCTATAAAGCTTACTTTGTGTATTTCTCTATGTGTTATAGTTTTCAAAGCTAGCTCGGACTGGGGGATCGTCGGATATCGCATCACACTATCCACCTATCTCTTGGTATTTATGAACTTTGGTAGTTAGAGTATACGACATGTATAGGGACTTTGGTCATTTTAGTTATGACTTGATAATGATTTTGGCCATATGAATTGGCATTGGAAATGTTTATGTTTTATATATAGTGTGACAGCCCTAATGTGACCCTAGTCGGAAAGTGGTTTCGGGACCACAACACCGAGTCGTAAAAAAATAATTAATTGCTATATTCTGTGCTTATTATGTGTGAACATGAGTATGTGGAAGTTTCATTCCCTAATTTTACCAATTGCATGAGAAAATTGTTAATAGGGATCGATTTGAGACATGGAGAAAATATGATAGTCCAATTTAAAATGGTCTATTAGTGCATGTACCAAAAAGAGTGGACTTGCATGTCAAATAGACCATTTTTGAATGTGAATGGCTGGCCAACACAAGCATGCATTATGGTGTTCCCTTGTCTCCATTTTTTTATATTTGGTGGGAATTATGTATAATAAATTTATATTAGTAAGTGGTGATAAAAACAAAGTTCCTTCATCTTTTCTATCATCTTGCCGAAACCATAAGGAAAAGAAAAGAAAAAAAAAATGGAAGCTAGGACATTCGGCCAAGTGAGTTTGTAGATTAAGGTATGATATCATGTGGTTCTTTTGGCATTTTTTTTGTGAAGTTGAGTTGTTTTGATGCTCATAACATGACCCATGTGTTGATTTTTGAGTTGTGTTGCAAGAAACCTTTGGTTATGTTCTTATATGCCAAAGTGATGATGTTTTGTAGTATGTGATTTGAAATGGTTATAGATGAATATGAACTAAGAAACATGTATTATTGAGTAAGTAGAAGATAGAAAGGGGTTTAAATGGGAGGTTCAATTGATTTATTTTGTCCTTGTATGAAAAGTGGTTCTTGGTTATGGCCGAATGAGTCATCCTAGATTAGTTGAAAAGAATATTCATGTTATGAGGTAATTTGAATAATTGACCGAAACATGAAAGGAATAATGAAAGTTGTATTAAGTTTAATGTGCATACTTTAGTCTAAGTATTGAGGAGTATTCGGCTAAGATAGTTGAATGTGGGTGTTGCCGATTTTTAAATGTAGATTATGGGAGTGGCTATAATGGGCATTAAAATGTGGAACCTAAGAAATGTAGTTATATGTGGACTTACATGATGTTACAAATAGATGTGAAAATATGCTAGATTAGGGAAACTTGATTAAGTGTTCATGAGATGAATTAGGTGTTTAAATGATGTTATAGTTGACATTGTACATGTATACATGCATTTCGGCCATGGTTTTTGTTTGAATTTGAGATTTGCAATGTGATTTTCCTAAATTGTCTATGAATTTTTGGTTGTTGATTTCATGGTAATGGTATATTGAATCCATGAAAATTTAGTAAGGTTGCATTCGGCAACTTGCTTGAAATTAAAAATTGATGTCTAAGCTTAGGTGATTTCGATGATGATATATGTGTATATACATAAGTATATTTAGTTGATTCGGCTTTGGTAGTTGCATGAGGTTATTAGCCGAATATACTAACATACATATACATGTGAAATTGGATTGTAAATATTTAGCAAGGTGGTTAAACTAGTTAAATTATTGATTTAGCTCAAGGAGCTAAAGGAGGTGAATCGAGCAAAGGCAAAGAAAAGGTTATCGAGTAGCCGAGTTGGAACCGTCTTACCCAACACGAGGTAAGTCATTAAGCATGTAGTTGGTATTATTTCAAATGGTCATAATGTGTATGTATTGATGCTGAATGGAAAGAATAAATATACATATATATATATGCATGTATGTATGTGATGATGAAATTGTTGAATGAAAGAAAAGAGGTAAGATGTACCGAGTTGTTGATCTCGGCACTAAACGTGCGGGATAACCATTTATGACCATGAGATTGGCGCTAAGTGCGCGGGATTAAATTGTACAGCACTAAGTGTGCGATTCGACTATGTTGCACTAAGTGTGCGAAATGAATATGATGCACTAAGTGTGCGAATTGACCATGCGGCACTAAGTGTGCGAGTCTGACTATGTAGCACTAAGTGTGCGATTTGATTACGTGGCACTAAGTGTGCGAGTTGAATATATAGCACTGAGTGTGCGGGCTCAATATACATTCGTGAATCATTATGGACACTATGTGTGCGACACTATTGAGTCGATCACGGACAGCGGATCGGGTAAGTGTCTTGAGTACATGGCTAATATGTGCTATGCTTATACTTGGTGTTGAGCTCGGTAAGTTGAACCTATGTGACAACTATACTTGAAGTCACGTACATAAAAATTTATCGTAGGATGGGTGAAAGGCCGTTTTGTTGTTTGATTGTAACGAAAATAAATTGATTTATGAAAATGCTTCAATGTCCTATTGATGAGTATATGGATGGTGAATGCATGAATTGATATGAAATTGAATCGATAGGTTGGAGGAACTATGGCATGGTTCGGTATGGATGGAGTAAATTGTCTCATTCCATTTTGTTTCCTCTTGTGATAATGTTATTGATATATAGTAGTGCATTGCTTATGACTTACTGAGTTATAAACTCACCCGGTGTTTCCTTGTCACCCATTATAGGTTGCTTGGACTCATCTACTTTTGCGGGGTCGGGCCGTCATCGAAGTCATCACACCGGATAGCAAGTTTTGGTACTTTCTTCTTAGTGTGCTTAGAAGATCATTTTGGCATGTATAAGCTAGTACGTTGTGTTTGAATTATGGCATGTAAACTTTAAGCCATGCGAAAATGGCACGAATGTTCGATTGAGTTGGATCAAGGGTAGGCATGAAATGGACCTAGTTACTTTCGTAACAGATGCTGGCAGCAGCAGTGTCATGAGATTGAAAAATCACTAAAAATAGTAGGAGTGGAATTAATTGATGAATAAATTATGTAATCGAAGCTCGATGAGTCTGCTTTCATGAGGAAGTAACGAAAAGATCATATGTGCAGTATATTAAGAGATAATCAGATTTTTGTGGGACAGGGCCAGAACGGTTTCTGGATTCCCTGCTCCGACTTTGGAAATTCATTATAAATTAACCAGAGATAATTAGGGGTCGTACCATATATGTACAGATTCCTCTCTGAGTCTAGTTTCCATAGAAACAAACGACATCAGTATTGAAGCCCCGTGCAGGGAGATATCCAAGTCGTAATGGGCAAAGGTCAGTGTAGTCGACCCCTGCAACTTGGGGGACTTTGACTAATAAACTGTACTAATTGGCCCAACCAAAAATTCTAGAAAAAATTACATAGATGGGCACATGAGTCTAGTTTCTGGGAAAAATTACGAAACTGATTTTCGAGTTACGAAACTCAAGATATGATTTTTAAAACGACTAGTACACAGATTGGGCAGTGTCTGGAAAATAAATTTTGTAAGGGGTTAAAGCCAGTTAACACCTCGTGTTCGACTCCGGTGTCGGTTTCGGGTTCGGGGTGTTACATTTTATTGGTATCAGAGCTATGGTTTAGTCGGTTCTAGGACTACCATAGCACGTATGAGTCTAGCTATACATGCCATAATGTTAATGTTTAAAAGGGTGATGACTTCTGACGGTTGAAATGTTTTTGTCTTGATTAGTAAATGGATCCCGGTGAAGAAAGAACCCTAGCGGATGACGTTGAGAGCGTAGCGGCTGCTCCTGCACAAGGGACGCCGCCTGTTGAACCTCAGTCATCTGCGAATAATCAAGGTGAGGGGGCTAAACAAGCCTTCTTTACCATGATGAATGAGTGGGTCGCGCAATATGCCCGAGCCAACCCGGCTGTCCAACAATTCCCAAATTTGAATAATCCACCCCAAGAGCCTGTAAGGCCATCAGTCGCTGATCCTGTGAGGCTGAGTAAGCCACCTGTAGACTTGATTAGGAAGCGTGGGGCCGAGGAGTTCAAGGCCATAGTAACTGATGATGCCGAAAGGGCCGAGTTCTGGCTTGATAACACCATTCGGGTGTTCGATGAATTGTCATGCACACCCGATGAATGTCTAAAATGTGCTGTATCTTTGTTGCGAGACTCAGCCTACTATTGGTGGAGGACCTTGATTTCCATAGTCTCGAACGAGCGAGTAACTTGGGACTTCTTTCAAACGGAATTCCGGAAGAAATTTATTAGCCAACGGTTCATTGACCAGAAGCGTAAGGAGTTCTTGGAACTCAAGCAAGGCCGTATGACTGTATCTGAATACGAACATGAATTCGTAAGACTTAGTAGGTATGCCCGGGAGTGTGTAGCTGATGAGGTTGCTATGTGCAAAAGATTCGAGGAAGGATTGAATGAAGATTTAAAGCTACTAATGGGTATTTTGGAAATAAAGGAATTCGTAACACTAGTCGAACGAGCCTGCAAGGCGGAGGAACTTGGAAAGGAGAAGAGGAAGGCTGAATTTGAAGCTAGAGATTATCGTAAAAGATCGACGGGTAAAGCTCCGTTCTCAGCTGTAAAGAAGTTCAGGGAGGACATTAATAAGTCGAGGGCGACTGCAGGAATTTCCATCAGGGCAAGACCATCGATGGGCTCCCGAGCTACTTCGGTAGCTAGTGTGGGCAATAATCGTCACGAGGAACCTGAATGTCCCCAATGTGGAAGACGACACCTAGGTGAATGTTGGGGCAAGTCTACTAGCAGGGCCTGTTACGGGTGCGGTTCGAAGGACCATCTCATTAGAGATTGCACGGAGCTGGATGAGAAGAATAAGATTCAAGGTGCAAGACCTAGTGGAGTGACATCTAGAGGTAGACCACCGAGAATTTTTGGAGGCAGGGGTGGTAGTCAGAGGGGGGCTTCTGATACGGCCGATCGCGCCGAGAACCGTGCTCCTGCTAGAGCATATGCCATTCGCGCACGAGAGGAGGCATCCTCCCCCGACGTCATCACTGGTACATTCACTCTCTTTGATACTAATGTGATTGCATTGATTGACCCTGGTTCTACTCATTCATATGTATGCGAAACCTTAGCAACCAGTAAGACTCTACCTGTTGAGTCTACTGAGCTCGTAATTCGAGTATCAAACCCTTTGGGCCAATGCGTACTTGTTGATAAAGTGTGTAAGAGATGCCCTCTAATAATCCGAGAATCCTGTTTTCCGGCCGATTTGATGCTTTTGCCGTTCGACGAGTTTGATGTTATTCTTGGTTTGGATTGGTTAACCGCGCATGATGTGGTTGTGAACTGCAAAAGCAAGACTATCGATTTGAGGTGTGCAAATAACGAAATAATCCGAGTTGAGTCTGCGGACTTAAGGGGGTTGCCAGCTGTAATATCAGTAATGTTGGCCCAGAAATATGTAAGGAAAGGGTGCGAAGCATACCTCGCGTATGTACTTGATGACAAGGAGTTAGAAAAGAAACCCGAATCGGTGCCGGTGGTCTGTGAATACCCGGATGTTTTTCCTGAAGAGTTACCGGGTTTGCCACCTGTTCGGGAGGTAGAGTTTGGTATTGAGCTTGTACCTGGAACTACGCCTATTTCGATCGCTCCGTATCGTATGGCACTAACCGAGTTAAAAGAGTTGAAAGCTCAGTTGCAAGAATTGACGGATAGAGGTTTCGCTCGACCGAGTTTCTCACCTTGGGGTGCACCAGTATTGTTCGTGAAAAAGAAGGACGGAACCATGAGGTTGTGCATTGATTATCGTCAACTGAATAAAGTGACGATAAAGAATAAATATCCGTTGCCGCGTATTGATGATCTGTTCGATCAATTAAAGGGGGCATCGGTGTTTTCAAAGATAGATTTGAGATCGGGTTATTATCAGTTGCGGATTCGAGATTCGGACGTACCCAAAACTGCTTTCAGAACGAGGTACGGTCACTACGAGTTCTTAGTGATGCCGTTTGGGCTCACTAATGCCCCTGCGGTGTTTATGGATTTGATGAATCGGATCTTTAGGCCGTATTTGGATCGGTTCGTAGTTGTGTTTATTGATGACATCTTGGTCTATTCAAGAGATGAGGCCGAACATGCTGAGCATCTGAGGCTAGTGTTGCAAATTTTGCGGGATAAGCAGTTATATGCTAAGTTCAGTAAGTGTGAGTTCTGGCTAAGAGAGGTTAGCTTCTTGGGTCATGTGGTATCCGCATCGGGTATTCGGGTTGACCCGAGCAAAATTTCAGCCATACTTAACTGGAAGCCTCCGAGAAATGTTACCGAAGTCCGGAGCTTTCTAGGGCTCGCCGGTTATTACCGACGATTTGTCAAAGGTTTCTCGATGATAGCCACACCAATGACGAAGCTACTTCAGAAGGATGTTAAGTTCGAATGGACGGAGAAATGCCAGAAAAGCTTCGATCAACTGAAAACTCATCTGACTGAAGCTCCAATTTTGGTGCAACCCGAATCGGGTAAAGAGTTTGTCGTTTATAGTGACGCATCCCTACTTGGGTTGGGTTGCGTATTGATGCAAGAAGGTCGAGTTGTGGCCTATGCGTCAAGACAATTGAAGCCACACGAGAGAAATTATCCGACCCATGATCTCGAACTAGCCGCCATTGTGTTTGCATTAAAAATATGGCGACATTATTTGTTTGGCGAGAAGTGCCATGTGTTTTCGGATCACAAAAGTCTCAAATATTTGATGACTCAACGAGACTTGAATCTGCGACAAAGACGTTGGCTTGAGTTGTTGAAAGATTACGAGCTTGTCATTGATTACCACCCGGGAAAGGCTAATGTGGTTGCGGACGCCTTAAGCCGGAAATCACTGTTT
Organism: Gossypium hirsutum; assembly: GCF_007990345.1. NCBI lineage: Eukaryota > Viridiplantae > Streptophyta > Magnoliopsida > Malvales > Malvaceae > Gossypium > Gossypium hirsutum. The sequence goes on along the minus strand of NC_053426.1, from coordinate 53,518,236 downwards.
GCTTTGCGAGCGATGAATGTACACTTGTCTGTTCTACCTGACAATGTGTTAGTAGCTGAATTAAAAGCCAAACCATTATTGACTCATCAAATTCGTGAAGCTCAGAAAGTTGATGATGAATTGGTTGCAAAACGAGCTGAGTGTGTTCCGAACAAGGAATCGGAGTTTCAGATTGATGATGATGGTTGTTTGAGGTTTAGAAGTCGTTTGTGCGTTCCAAGGAATTCAGAACTCATTCCGATGATACTGAACGAAGCCCATTGTAGCCGAATGTCAATTCACCCGGGGAGCACGAAAATGTACAACGACTTGAAACGTCGGTTTTGGTGGCATGGTATGAAGCGAGACATCTCCGACTTTGTTTTGAGATGTTTAATATGTCAACAAGTGAAAGCGGAACATCAAGTGCCTTCAGGATTACTTCAGCCGATCATGATACCCGAGTGGAAATGGGACCGAGTCACAATGGACTTTGTGTCCGGACTGCCATTGTCCGCAAGTAAGAAGGATGCGATTTGGGTTGTTGTTGATAGGCTGACTAAGTCGGCTCACTTTATCCCCGTACGTACGGATTTTTCATTGGATAAACTAGCCGAATTGTATGTTACTCAGATTGTGAGATTACATGGAGTACCTATTTCTATCGTGTCGGATAGAGATCCGAGATTCACCTCGCGATTTTGGAAGAAATTGCAAGAAGCTTTGGGTACCAAGCTGCATTTTAGCACCGCTTTTCATCCCCAAACTGATGGTCAATCCGAGCGGATAATTCAGATACTCGAGGATATGCTGAGATGCTGCATCCTTGAGTTTAGTGGTTCATGGGAACGGTATGTACCTTTGATTGAATTCGCTTACAACAATAGTTTTCAATCAAGTATTAAGATGGCACCTTACGAGGCTTTGTACGGTCGTAAATGCTGTACACCATTGTTTTGGACCGAGCTCGGTGAAAGTAAAATTTTCGGAGTTGATTTGATTAAAGATGCCGAACAGAAAGTAAAAGTAATCCGTGAAAGTTTGAAGGCAGCCACAGATCGTCAGAAATCGTATGCGGATCTGAAACGGAAGGACATTGAATATCAGGTGGGAGATAAAGTGTTCCTTAAAGTTTCGCCTTGGAAAAAGGTACTTAGGTTTGGCCGTAAGGGCAAGTTGAGCCCGAGATTCATTGGGCCGTACGAAATCTCCGAACGAGTGGGGCCAGTTGCGTATAGATTGATTTTGCCCCCTGAGATTGAAAAGATTCACGATGTCTTTCATGTTTCGATGATTCGACGCTATCGATCTGATCCGTCGCATATAATTAGCCCATCAGAGGTTGAAATTCAAGCCGATATGAGTTATGAAGAAGAACCGATACGTATCCTAGCTCGTGAGGTGAAGGAGTTGCGAAACAAAAGGGTTCCGTTAGTAAAGGTGTTATGGCTCAAACATGGGATTGAGGAAGCTACTTGGGAAACTGAGAGCTCGATGAAAGAACGATACCCAAACCTATTTACCGGTAAGATTTTCGGGGACGAAAATTTCTTAAGTGGGGGAGAGTTGTGACAGCCCTAATGTGACCCTAGTCGGAAAGTGGTTTCGGGACCACAACACCGAGTCGTAAAAAAATAATTAATTGCTATATTCTGTGCTTATTATGTGTGAACATGAGTATGTGGAAGTTTCATTCCCTAATTTTACCAATTGCATGAGAAAATTGTTAATAGGGATCGATTTGAGACATGGAGAAAATATGATAGTCCAATTTAAAATGGTCTATTAGTGCATGTACCAAAAAGAGTGGACTTGCATGTCAAATATACCATTTTTGAATGTGAATGGCCGGCCAACACAAGCATGCATTATGGTGTTCCCTTGTCTCCATTTTTTTATATTTGGTGGGAATTATGTATAATAAATTTATATTAGTAAGTGGTGATAAAAACAAAGTTCCTTCATCTTTTCTATCATCTTGCCGAAACCATAAGGAAAAGAAAAGAAAAAAAAAATGGAAGCTAGGACATTCGGCCAAGTGAGTTTGTAGATTAAGGTATGATATCATGTGGTTCTTTTGGCATTTTTTTTGTGAAGTTGAGTTGTTTTGATGCTCATAACATGACCCATGTGTTGATTTTTGAGTTGTGTTGCAAGAAACCTTTGGTTATGTTCTTATATGCCAAAGTGATGATGTTTTGTAGTATGTGATTTGAAATGGTTATAGATGAATATGAACTAAGAAACATGTATTATTGAGTAAGTAGAAGATAGAAAGGGGTTTAAATGGGAGGTTCAATTGATTTATTTTGTCCTTGTATGAAAAGTGGTTCTTGGTTATGGCCGAATGAGTCATCCTAGATTAGTTGAAAAGAATGTTCATGTTATGAGGTAATTTGAATAATTGACCGAAACATGAAAGGAATAATGAAAGTTGTATTAAGTTTAATGTGCATACTTTAGTCTAAGTATTGAGGAGTATTCGGCTAAGATAGTTGAATGTGGGTGTTGCCGATTTTTAAATGTAGATTATGGGAGTGGCTATAATGGGCATTAAAATGTGGAACTTAAGAAATGTAGTTATATGTGGACTTACATGATGTTACAAATAGATGTGAAAATATGCTAGATTAGGGAAACTTGATTAAGTGTTCATGAGATGAATTAGGTGTTTAAATGATGTTATAGTTGACATTGTACATGTATACATGCATTTCGGCCATGGTTTTTGTTTGAATTTGAGATTTGCAATGTGATTTTCCTAAATTGTCTATGAATTTTTGGTTGTTGATTTCATGGTAATGGTATATTGAATCCATGAAAATTTAGTAAGGTTGCATTCGGCAACTTGCTTGAAATTAAAAATTGATGTCTAAGCTTAGGTGATTTCGATGATGATTATGTGTATATACATAAGTATATTTAGTTGGTTCGGCTTTGGTAGTTGCATGAGGTTATTAGCCGAATATACTAACATACATATACATGTGAAATTGGATTGTAAATATTTAGCAAGGTGGTTAAACTAGTTAAATTATTGATTTAGCTCAAGGAGCTAAAGGAGGTGAATCGAGCAAAGGCAAAGAAAAGGTTATCGAGTAGCCGAGTTGGAACCGTCTTACCCAACACGAGGTAAGTCATTAAGCATGTAGTTGGTATTATTTCAAATGGTCATAATGTGTATGTATTGATGCTGAATGGAAAGAATAAATATACATATATATATATGCATGTATGTATGTGATGATGAAATTGTTGAATGAAAGAAAAGAGGTAAGATGTACCGAGTTGTTGATCTCGGCACTAAACGTGCGGGATAACCATTTATGACCATGAGATTGGCGCTAAGTGCGCGGGATTAAATTGTACAGCACTAAGTGTGCGATTCGACTATGTTGCACTAAGTGTGCGAAATGAATATGATGCACTAAGTGTGCGAATTGACCATGCGGCACTAAGTGTGCGAGTCTGACTATGTAGCACTAAGTGTGCGATTTGATTACGTGGCACTAAGTGTGCGAGTTGAATATATAGCACTGAGTGTGCGGGCTCAATATACATTCGTGAATCATTATGGACACTATGTGTGCGACACTATTGAGTCGATCACGGACAGCGGATCGGGTAAGTGTCTTGAGTACTTGGCTAATATGTGCTATGCTTATACTTGGTGTTGAGCTCGGTAAGTTGAACCTATGTGACAACTATACTTGAAGTCACGTACATAAAAATTTATCGTAGGATGGGTGAAAGGCCGTTTTGTTGTTTGATTGTAACGAAAATAAATTGATTTATGAAAATGCTTCAATGTCCTATTGATGAGTATATGGATGGTGAATGCATGAATTGATATGAAATTGAATCGATAGGTTGGAGGAACTATGGCATGGTTCGGTATGGATGGAGTAAATTGTCTCATTCCATTTTGTTTCCTCTTGTGATAATGTTATTGATATATAGTAGTGCATTGCTTATGACTTACTGAGTTATAAACTCACCCGGTGTTTTCTTGTCACCCATTATAGGTTGCTTGGACTCATCTACTTTTGCGGGGTCGGGCCGTCATTGAAGTCATCACACCGGATAGCAAGTTTTGGTACTTTCTTCTTAGTGTGCTTAGAAGATCATTTTGGCATGTATAAGCTAGTACGTTGTGTTTGAATTATGGCATGTAAACTTTAAGCCATGCGAAAATGGCACGAATGTTCGATTGAGTTGGATCAAGGGTAGGCATGAAATGGACCTAGTTACTTTCGTAACAGATGCTGGCAGCTGCAGTGTCATGAGATTGAAAAATCACTAAAAATAGTAGGAGTGGAATTAATTGATGAATAAATTATGTAATCGAAGCTCGATGAGTCTGCTTTCATGAGGAAGTAACGAAAAGATCATATGGGCAGTATATTAAGAGATAATCAGATTTTTGTGGGACAGGGCCAGAACGGTTTCTGGATTCCCTGCTCCGACTTTGGAAATTCATTATAAATTAACCAGAGATAATTAGGGGTCGTACCATATATGTACAGATTCCTCTCTGAGTCTAGTTTCCATAGAAACAAACGACATCAGTATTGAAGCCCCGTGCAGGGAGATATCCAAGTCGTAATGGGCAAAGGTCAGTGTAGTCGACCCCTGCAACTTGGGGGACTTTGACTAATAAACTGTACTAATTGGCCCAACCAAAAATTCTAGAAAAAATTACATAGATGGGCAAATGAGTCTAGTTTCTGGGAAAAATTACGAAACTGATTTTCGAGTTACGAAACTCAAGATATGATTTTTAAAACGACTAGTACACAGATTGGGCAGTGTCTGGAAAATAAATTTTGTAAGGGGTTAAAGCCAGTTAACACCTCGTGTTCGACTCCGGTGTCGGTTTCGGGTTCGGGGTGTTACATATAGCCATGAGTGATGGCTTATTTTGGTTTATTAGGTATGTTTGAATCATGTACAAACACACATATATATATGATTATGTCTTGTGAATTTAGTTGGTTGATGGTTGTGTGATGCTTGATGGCTATAGGTGTTATAAGTGTTCAAATGTTTGAATTGTGAATATTGGTATGCTTGTGATATTAGGCCAAATAATGCATATTTGTTAATGGTCATTTTGATTATTTGAAAACACAAGGATTGGTATGAACTTAGATGGGAATATGTGGTATTTATGTTTTGTATTGGTTGGTGTTGGAATTGGTATAAATCATGCTTGATTTGGAATTGAATTATATGCCTATTGATGCTATTTTATGTGTAATATGAGTTGTGTAGGTGTGCCTAATTTTGGGTGGAAAAATGGCTTGGTAAATAGCCTTTTTTTGTCCACACGGGCGTGTGTCTCAGCCGTGTGTGACACACAGTTAAGTACACTGCATGTGTCCTCTGGTGGTGAATTTTAAATCAAGTCAGTACGTTCCACACGGCCTCACACACGGGCATGTGACTTGGCAGTATGGCATAACTTAGTATACCCTACAGGTTTGGCACCGCCTAGTACACAGCCTCACACACGGGCATGTATGGTCATTTTTAGGGCAGACGGGCTAGCCACACGGGCGTGTGCATTGGCCGTGTGACTCAAGTCAGAGAGTTACATGGGGTCAGACACGGGCTAAGACACGACCATATGCTCCCATTTGGAATGTCCACAGGCGTGTTTGGTGGTCGTGTGAGACACACGGCAGGCCACACAGGGCGTATCTCCTGTTTTGTAAAAAAATTCTATGTTTCGTAAAAATTTCTCAAGCTATCAGTTTAGTTCCGAACCACTCCCAATGTATATTTAGGGCCTCGTAGGCTCGTATTAGGGACAAATTGATTTAGATTGAATGATGATTGTATGAATTGATTAAATGTATGTGAAAATTATATATAAATGTATTGTAAGTCCGGTAATGCTATGTAACCCTATTCCGGCGTTGAATAAGGGTGAGGGGTGTTACATGAATGCGTATTGATGCTATGTTATATGCCATTTGACATGTTGAGGTTGATGCATATTTGGGTGAGAAAAATGGCTTGGAATATAGCCTATTTTTATCCACACAGTAGAGATACGGGTGTGTGTCTCAACCGTGTGTGACACAAGGTCAGGTGGCACGGCCGTGTGTCCCCTTGTAGTTAATTAGAAAACAAGTCAATAGCTCCACACGGGCCAACACACGGGTGTATGACTTGGCTATTTGGCATAAGTTAGTATACCCTACAGTTTTGGCATGGCCTATTACACGGCCTGGCACACAGGTGTGTGAGGCCATTTAGAAAAGTACACAGGCTAGTCATACGGGCATGTAGTTGGTCGTGTGACCCAAGTCAAAGAGTTAAAAGGGGTCGGACACAGGCCGGGACATGACCATGTGATCCCATTTTGAATGTCCACAGGGCTTGTGACACAAGCGTGTGTCCCCTGTACTTTGAAATATTTCTATGTTTTCGAAAAATTTTCTGAGCTATCAATTTAGTCCCGAACCACTTCTAATGCATTATTTGGGCCTCGAGGTCTCGTATTAGGGGCAATATGATTGAATATGAATGACTTTTATTTGGATATGAAAAGTGTATGTTTGTTTTTGTAATAAGTTCGGTAATGCTTCGTAACCTATTCCGACGATGAATACGGGTTAGGGGTGTTACACTCATAATCAATTCTATAGGTGGGAGTTGTAGCTCATGGAAAAAAAAGATCTTTACGAAACGATCTTGAGGGAGTTGAAATATCTTCATGTTCATTTCCAAATGTTGTTGCATTAGTTCCCAGTTCACATGTCACTCTTGCACCAATTAATCTTTAATATTTTCTCTCTCATATTTATTTCTGGTTGTATCTTAGATGAGTTGCAATCGATATTGTAATAGTATCCCATCTTAGGTGTAACACCCCTTTGTTGGAAAAATCTGATTTAAAAAAAAATGATTTTTTGTAACAGCGAAAAGTTAAAAATTTGAAAACAGAAATAGTTTTTTATATTTATAGAAACAAATATTTTCTGAAAACTACATGTGCTTTGAGCAAGATGGATCCTAGAAATTGCCATCTTTCAACTGGACGAGCTTATCCGCTACTCTTAAACCAAGAATTGCTTCAAGTGTAGGCTTGAACAATCTCAAACCAAACACAAATCAGAAATGATTTATTACTTTTAGTAGGAAAGTAATCTATTTTAATAGAATCTAGTAGTATTGTGATTCCCCAAAAAATAAAATTTACACTTATGGTGTATTTGTTTACCTATAAAATTTTTTTATGGGAAACATTTTCACTGTTTTCCACTGTTTGTTTGGTGGAAAACAAAACCCTATTGTAATTTTTTTTCCAAAACACAAGAAAAAGAAAACTTAATTTTAGGAATACATCTTACCATTTTCATTTCGATAAGACATTTTCCAAACCTTTTCTCCTAAAGCCCCTTCCCCTTTTTTGTTTCTCTTTTCCCCTCCCTTTTGCCATACCCTAAACCTTAGGTTCGCAGTCTCTAGGTTTAACTTCTCTTAGCATCAAGATATGTTTCTTTTTTTCTTTTAACAGTTTAAGATGCTTCAATTGCTTTCCAGTCCATGCATGTTTGGGACCAAATTATGTTCTTTAAATTCATTTTTTTCTTTCTTTTATTTAGGGCAATAGTCTGACTGTTGAATCGGTCATTATTACTCCCCTTTGTTTCTTAAGGGAAATTAACACAGTTCAATGAGGAGCATAGAAACATTAATTTTTGCTTTTTTTAAAGGGTTTTTGTATATCTTTTAGTTTTAAAGTTAAGTGAAAGAAGAGATTTTCTTTTTTTGGCGGGGGAGGGTTGAAGAAGAGGGAAAATGGGGGTTTTTTTTCTATAGTGAAGGTGCTTTCTATTCTTTTCTGTGGTTTTTGGATTTGAATTGCTTCATTGAGTTTGGATCAAATCTCAATTGTTGCATAAATTTGAAGGTATGCAAATAATCTACCAACTTCTTTAAAAAATCTCTTTAAGTTTTTTTTGGTGTTTCTCATTTCTGTTGTAACTGTTAAAACTTACTACTACTCTGTTTGGTTCTTGAGAAAAGACATGAACATAAAAGTTAAGGATTTGGATGTTGTTCCTTTTTGAATGATCTTACTCTATTTGGTCATAGAGGATTTTGAGAGAAAAAGAATTCTTTAGTTTCTCATCATGTTTCTAGTCTTCGTGTACGACCTTTTTTATTATGTTAGATGTGATGCTTTGTATAACGCTTGTTTAGTTTCATGCTTTTGGTTTCTAGGAATTTCATCCAAAGAAAATAAGTGGGATTAAAATTTTGGGACTTCAATTTTTTATTCTCTTCCTCTTTCTATTTAGTTTGAAGTTTTGGTTGGTTGATGGATAAACCGGGGTAACATAAAGAAAAAGAAACTCTTGGAAGAGTTAAAAAGAGTTCATCAAAGTTGGGGACTTTGTTTTTAATTTATTTTGCTACTATGTTCTTTCCACCTAAAATTTCCAACTCTTTTTTTTAAAAAAAAAACTTTACATTAATTTCACTCCTTTTTACTTTTCTCATATTGATGCATTTTCTATTTTAAGGTATTGCCTTTGTTCTGTTTGGTTACTGGGAAATTGGAAGAATGTCAAACACACAATGTTTTATCCTTATCCACATACTTTATGTTATTGTTTCTAGTTTAAGCATAATTCTAAAGATTTATTTAAAAAATAACATTTTCTCCACAAGCAAACAAATAATTATTGTAACACCCCTTACCAGTGTCTGACGCCAGAACAGGGTATGAGGTATTACCAGACTTAAACGTACACAAACATGCAAAACCGGACCACAAAATTTCAATCATATTCAAAACTATTCAAACACATGCGTTTCGTTCCTTATTTGGGTCTACGAAGCCCAAAACATGCATTAAAAGCGGTTTTGGAACTAAACTGAGAACTTTGGAAAGTTTTGGAAAAAAAACTTAGAAAATTTTTCCATGGAACAGGGTCACACGCCCATGTGGACATAGGGACATGCCCGTGTGCCCTCGACACGCCCATGTCCTCAGGCCGTGTAACTCTTTGTTTACGACATCAGCAGAACAAATTGAACCACACGACCAAGCCATACGCCCGTGTGCCAGGCTGTGTGACGAATCAAAATCTCGCAAAAATGCTACAAACTTCACATGCCCTGGATACATGCCCATGTCTCCAAGTCGTGTCCTCCACACGGCTAAGACACACGGCCGTGCCTCTGCCCGTGTGACAAGTACTTAGGCTATTTTTCAAGCCTTTTGTTATCCCTAATCCCTTACACATTTATACACATCAAAGACACATATCATAACACCGATTTAATGATTATGCATCATTTTTTAAAACACATTCTTAGCATTAGCATGTCATCATTCATATGTACCACATACTCATGTGATACCAAGTCTAGGCACAACAATTCATATTCATTGGCCTTGCCATTGTGTTACCACTTTTACCATTAATTCATGATTTTCAACTTATCAATTAATCCTAACTTAATCATCAAGCACTCATGTTCAATCATCATCTTATTACCATATCACACAATTAGTTCTTGGTTATGACCATTTCGATTGGTCATAAAGCATTCATCATGCACATATGTTATAACACTAACCATTCATAGCAAATAAGCATGACTACTTCATCACATGACAAAGCATTAGGACATAGCATGGATAAATAGGCTTACAAACCATAATCAATATTAGCCATATCTCATGGCCATATACAATAAATTGATATAAGCTGGTACATTTGGCTAAATCATAAGGACACATATCATAATAACTAAGTCCCTATACATGCCACTCACTCGAAGACACTTAAGGTTTATCAATATCCCAAAGATGATAGCTTGATCGTGTGATGTTGCCTCCAACGATCTCTAACCCCGAGCCAACCTGACAACACTAAAAGAAATGGAAAGGAGGGAGAAAGCTAAAGCTTAGTAAGCCTGTATGAAAATAATAAGCATTCCATGCTATTTATTTACTTAAATCAATATTGTAATCACAACATAGTACATATCACAAGTATCTTATGGGTATATCTACATACTTTCCATTCAAAACTCTTATCACACATTTACCTTCCCATTCGTAGCTCATGAACACATAATTTGCATTACTTCATGTTCGTCATTCACTCAAATATAATTCACCACAAGGTCATCATGTATTTAAACATAATGCAATCATATCATTAGCATAGTGTACAAATAAGTCCTATAATCATAATTCATTCATTCGCATCCCATCAAGGTCTCATAATCTTAACCTTCTCATGTTCAACATTAACACATGTTCGTCACATATTAAGCTCATTGCTCAGGAGTTTCGAGTATGTACCTGTACTCTTTCAACATGATCATACCTTGTCATTTCTTTGACATAATCTTTGGATTACTCGTTGAACTTCTCTTTGGACTACTCGTTGAACACTTGGGATACTCGAGAATTCTTATACACATAATAAGATGCCAAGGCCATATCCCAGATATGGGCTTACATGGGATCACACATATCGATGCCAATGTCATGTCCTAGACATGGTCTTATATGGGTTCTCATTACTCACGGGCCTGCTCACACAAGCTGATGGTTAGAACATAACTACACGGGCTACTCACACAAACTGATAGGTATCTGCAACACATGCTGGACTACCCAGCCACCAGTAGAACATACAAGACTAGCACCCGGAATGCCATAACATGTATCACATATATCATGAACCCAGACCACAAATCATGAGCTCAGATCACATATTTCCTAGTGACATGTCACTTGTATCCTAAACTACTTCTAAGTTTCAAACTGGGCCTTCCTACTTATCACGTCACTATTGAACATACTCGAAGGGTAGCTTTTATAGCTCTTAAAACTCATCACAGCATAAGTTTTCATTTCATTATACCTCTTCATAATTTACACAATTCAACAGAACACCATGTTCCATCAACTTTCCAATATATGCATGATCAATCATTACATAACACATAAGCGATATTTGGATTATCAAATATTTCATGATATATGCCACTATCACGTAAATAACATCATAAACATATAATTCGACACAATCGAATTAACACTCCAATTTAGGTTTCAATCACAGACAACGATAACATTTTCGTAGAAACTTACTTGTCGAATCCTCGTCGAGTACATCTGTATAACCAATCATACGGTTTATGTAATAATAAATGAGCATTACAATTCAAACATAACCTTGCGTTATTATTATCACACAAACTTACCTCAAATCCAAGATCGACTATTTATTCCATTTCAGTCTATAACCTCGATCTTTCTCGATCTAAGCCCGAATTTTGTTTTCCTTGATCTAACAAATCAAATATAACTTATTTAACACTCACATTATTCAAATCAATCCAAATATTACACTTTGGTAAATTTATAATTTTTCCCCTAAACTTTCTCATAATTACATTTTAGCCTCTGGGCTCGTAAAATGAAATGTGTACATTTTATTTGTTACCTAAGCCTAGCCAAACTATTTTTACACTTGTAGCAGTAAAAATTTCTCTTTTATTTCACAAACCTACTACCCATTTTACAACTTTTACAATTTGGTCCTTTTTAAGCATTTTCATGCAAAATCACTTAGTAAAAGATGTTAAACACACGTCAATCTTTCATATTATTCCATTAAACATCAAAATACTAACATATCATACATGGGTCAAATTTTAAACATAAACCCTACTTCAAAATATGGCTAGAAATGAGTAGATCATGTTACAATGACTTCAAAAATGCAAAGAACATAAAAAACGGGGCTTGAATACACTTACTATTGAGCTTGGAAGTGACAAAAACCTAGCCATGGTGTTCCATGAAAGTTTTGGCCATGCCTGAGGAAGATGGACAAGGTTTTTTCTTGATTTTCCCTTTTAAATTTTTTAATTACCAAATGAAAAAAATGCCCTTTTAGTTATTCTTTCAAAATTTACCTATCCAAGCCCATTTTGGTCCAAATTTTTAGAACTTGGTCAAATTACTATTTAAGGACCTCTAATTACTAATCCAATTCAATTTCATGCTAAAAGCTTCTAGAACATAAGTTTTACAACTTATTTAATTTAGTCCCTAATGTCAAATTGGGCACTTTAGGCATAAATTTTCTTCACGAAATTTTTACACAAGCATACAAACATATCATAGATCATCAAGCAATCATAAAAAAATTTCTATTTCAATTTTGTGGTCTCGAAACTGCTATTCCGATTAGACCCTAATTCAGGATGTTACAATTATCATAATTATTGATATTGTTTATTAGTAGATTTGCTTATCTTCTTGGACTATCTGTTCAATTGGCTCTCTCCATGGTTTTTTTTCTTTTGTTATATATATGATTCTACATATGTTGCTTTCATTGTACCGATATGTTTGATGAAATAGTATGGAAAATGATTGAATTATTTTGAGAATTCCCATTACTTTTCTTCTCTTGCTTTTGATATGCTCCTAATATGATCTCCTTGCTATAATGGTTTATGTCTCTTGCTTTTATTGTACTTCTGTTAGAGTTTGATGCCACCTTTGCCTCTTAAGCCTTGGACTATTGATTCCTTTTGTAGCATAGAAAGTGTCATCGATGAACAAATTAAATTTGTGGGTGAACAACTTGGTAAGATTGCTAATGCATTGGAACAATTTACTGCGGATAAGACACCACATCTTTACAAAGAAGTGATGTCGATGGAGGTGGAAGGATTTGATGATAACTTCCTTTGTAGTGTGTCAGATTATATTGTGGGCCGTGAATTCGAGGCCAAAGCTTTCCTAGCCAAATGTACAAAGCATAGAAAAATTTGGCTTCAAAAATTTCTCAAGGTTGAAGATATTGACACTACTAGTTATGCTCTTGGACAATATTGAGGTTATCATGTGGTGTACTACTGATTATGTAATTGGATAATATTATTAATTTGTAATATTAATTATGGTTTGGAAGCTAATTTATTATCAGTCAATTTTTTTATTTTTTATAACACAATTAGGAGTCATCTATTTGTTTTGGTTGTTTTCAATTTATAATTGTTAATATATTTAATTTGATGTATTTATTTATAAATAAATCATTGCAATATATGTAAAAATAATGTAAAATATAAATTTGATAGATATAAAATAAACTCAGTTAAACAATAATAAATAATAAATAATTAAATGTATGTTTGTTTTATTTAAAACAACTTTTATGAAATATTTTCAAGAAATTTGCCAAACAACAAAAAATATTTTACATAGATTCATCTAAACACCAAAAAATATTAACTTTTCTAGAAGAGTAAGTCATTTTCCAGAAATCATTTTTCTAAAACTATTTTCAGTCAAACAAACGGGCCCTTAGAAAATAAATTCTCTCTACTTTCTAGTAGAATAAGAATATCTCAAAGTTAAGTGAAACTTGTGTAAAAGTTTTGTAAATAGCTCTACCATAGGAGAATCTTTGTTGAATTAGTAGAACACAAATAATATTTATTTAATAAAAAAATCAGTCTTCTAGCCTAACTAGAAGGGGGTGACACAGCCTAGTTAAATACACTAGGATTTCCTCCCCTTAAGTGTAATATGAGGGGAATTGAGCCTCTCTTGTATTGAGTCCAATTATATGTGTTTCCTGGACTTTTAACCTAACACTTTATAATTTAACCCAACCCAATACATGTTTGTCTATTTTCCAAAATAAATATTATTAATTAATTAATTAAATTAGATATATTAATTTTTCCAATTAAATAAGTTCTGTCAATTTAATTCTAATTCTATTAAAGTAATGTCAACTTTACCAAAAAAGAATCTATGAAGAAATATATTAAATTTTCATATTCAATGGATTCACAATAATAAATTAATTTAATTTCATTTTTGAAGTTCAATTATTTAATTAAATAATAATTCAGAAACATTATATTAGTTCTCAAGTCATTTCTATACTCAGTGAGAAAACACATTCATTTGCGAATGTGACCCGTTTCTCTAACTTCATCATTTCCATAAATTTCTATTCATTTGATTCTACATGCAATTTATTTCTAGTTTCTCTAACTAATACTGTTTGGTATTAGTTAAACGTTAAGTAACCATTAAGTGTAACATCCTACACTCGACCTGATTGCCGGGTCCGGGTATGGAGCTTCACAATTTAAAACAAAACGGACTAGAGAACTAAACAAAAATATAACACCTTGAGTTTAGCAGACTACTGTAAAATTTCTATCTCGTCTCTGTTATCGAATTAGGGTTGCAGAGTGTTATCAAGCAAAACAAAATATTTAACTTCATAATGGAAACAATTTTTTTATTAAATGCTAACATATAACAAATAAATCAATTCATGGCATAATTACACATATGAGCTGTAAATCAAGCCTACAGGGCCCTAAATACAGTTTGGAAACAATTTGGGCTCAAATAGAAACAAATAACTTTTTTTAGGAAAACTTGGATATTTGAAAAAAAAAGGGGTCACACGACTATGTGACATAGCCAAGACAGTGCGAACATTCGAAGCCAGGACACATGACCATGTATCAGCCCATGTGTTCGCCCGTGTGAGTATTTGAAATAGGGCCACATGACTTGTTATCCAAAGTCAGGTCACACGGCCATGTTGCAGATCGTGCCACAAACTATTTTGGGACACACGACTGTGTCGTAGGCCATGTCTCAGACCATGTGAAATCTACACTATAACACCTCTCACCCGTATTCAACGCCAGAATAAGGTTAAGGAGCATTACCAAACTGACAACACAATTATACATACTTTTAGCATATATTTCATTAATTCAAACATTCATCATTCAATATGTCCCTAATACAAGCCTACGAGGCCTTAAACATACAATGGAATTGGTTTGAGACTAAATCAATAACTTTGAAAACATTTGGAACACATAGAAAATTTTTCTGAAAATAAGGGACAAACCCTCGTGTGACCAGGTCGTGTGTCTCACACGGCCACCAGACATGCCCATGTCACAGGCCGTGTGGACATTCAAAATGGGAGCACATGGTCGTGTCCCAGCCCGTGTCCTACACCGTTTAACTCTGTAACTTGGTTCACATGGCCAACACACACGCTTGGGTGGATAGCCCGTGTGCCCTAAAAATGGCCACACATGTCTGTGTGCCAGATTGTGTGCTAGGTCGTGCCAAACTTGTAGGGTATACTGACTTATACCACACGGCCAAGTCACACGCCCGTCTGTGAGGCTGTGTGGAACATACTGACTTGATTTAATTTTTAACACCAGATGACACACGGCCATGTAACATGACCGTGTGTCACACACGACTTAGACACACGCTCGTGTCTCTACCCTGTGGACAAAATTTAGGCTATTTACCAAGCCAATTTGCCACCCTATTTGGTACACACCTTCACCTGCACATATGGCACCAAAACAAAGCATAATAGGCAACCCAAAATTACCAAATCAAACATAATTCCTACCATTTCATCTAAGCATTTCTTAGCCTAAACCTCAATCACAAACATCATCAATTCATCAACCATTCACAAGTAAAATTAAACACATTACAAAATGGCATTAGCACATCTAAAAACATTTACCTAACATACATAATTTTGTTCCAATTCACAAGCATGATACCAGTTCCACAAACCTCATAATAAAAACCATAAGCAGACTTATATATACATAACCAAACTATCCAAATTAAGCCAAGACTCACAACTATATATATATATACAAACCAAAACATAACCATTCACAAGCCATTTCAAATGGAAAAAGTCACTACCAAAACATAACCAACATGACCATTATCCTATACACGCCATATGACCAAACCATAAGCTCAAAAATACCAAAGTGATGGTTGGATAGTATAGTGTAGTCTCCGACGATCCCCGAATCTGAGCTAGCTTTGAAATCACTATAAGACATGGAAAATAAACAAAATAAGCTTTATAGCCTAGTAAGTTCATATGATATAAACTTAACTAATCAAAAATACACTATTTATCAATTTAAACCTATTAACATGATATTCGTGATTACTAACAAACCTTTCACATGCTTATTCATATGCTTATATGCAAACTTCATAACTTCTTCAGTTTAAAGCTCATACTATGCATGTACATGCCTGTACCAATCCATAACAAGCTCATATATATTCAGAATACCATTGAATACTCTATTTCTCACACACTGAGTGCCGTACAGAGCCAAAACTACTCAAATCGCACATTAAGTGCCATATATAGCTGAAGCTACCTCGATCTCGCACACTAAGTGCCATATATAGCCGAAGCTATCTTGATCTCGCACACTAAGTGCCATATATAACCAAAGCTATGTCGAATCGCACACTAAGTGTGGCATGTAGCTGATTTGTCGTCGAACATGATTGTAGTCCTGTATATACAATTTACACAATATCAAAGCATTAAAAACATATTTATAATAGTACTTATTACATACAAACTTACTTCAGGTATTAAAATGGTGAATCGAGTCGATTAGTCGAAAACTTTTGTTTTTCCCCGATCTTGATCTAAATTCTATTTTTCTTGATCTAAAAATATTCAAAATTAACTCATCTAAAATTCAGTCTGTTCAATTTAGCCTAAAATTTACAATTTGGAAAATTTACACATTTGCCCCTACTATTTTACATTTTCACAATTTAGTTCTTATCACATAAAATTGCAAACTCATGCAATTTAGTACAAATCCATACTTAGCCGAATTTAATACATGTTACTAGCAGCCCATATTTTCAATTTATTCACACTTTTAACCACCACATTTCACATTTTCTCAATTTAATCCCTTTTTGACATTTTTGTCAAAAATCATTTTACAAAAGCTATTAATCTAACATTAAACCTTCCAAGTCTATCATAAATCATCAAATTACTCAAGCATTCAACAATGGAAACATGATAAATCTTTAACAGTTTCAAAATTTGAGGTACGGGCTAACTAGAATACGAAGCAATGATCTCAAATAAATAGAAATCATTAAAAATTGAGTCAAAATCACTTACCAATTTAACTTTGCAAGTTGCAAACCCTAAAACAACTTCTATGGCTTCTTCTTCTTTGTATTTTTGGCTAATGAAGATGAATGAAATAAATTTTATGCTTTTGTTTTATTAAAATATAACTTAATTACTCATTTACTATTTAGCCTTATATAAACCATTTAATATCATCCATTTAATGTCCATATATGTCCACTCATGTTATTAATGGTTTAATTACAACATAAGGACCTCCTCTTTTAAGTTCCATAGCTATTTGTCACCTTTAGCTAATAGAACATAAATTTTACACTTTACGCGATTTAGTCTTTTTTATCAAATTAACTATTCCAACGTTAAAATTTCTTCCCAAAACTTTCACACATCCATACTATCATACTCGAACCCTTTGAAAACTACAAAGGACACACAGCCGTGTCACCTAGCTGTGTGTCACCCACGGCTGAGACACATGCCTGTGTCTCTGCTCGTGTAGGCAAAAATAAGCTATTTTACAAGCCATTTTTCTCACCCATTTTGTGTGACAGCCCAATTTTGATGAAATCAAAATAGTGGTTTCGGGACCACAATCCGAGCTAAAATTAAAATTTATTTTTAATTTATTATATGGTCTGTATTATGTTAGAAATGTCATGTGAAAATTTTTAAAAGAAAATTTTATCGATTACATGCTTAATTATGAGAAGGACCAAATTGCATAAAATGCAAAAGTTGAATTCTAGTAGCTAGAAGGATTAAATAGCTATGAAATTCAAAAATTGAGGTCCTTATATGGTAATTAGACCATTAAAGAAAAGTATGTAGATATTTTGGTGACTCATCCATATAAATTTAGAAAAAAGGCAATAACTAAAGTGGAAAGTGAAAATATTTAATTAATTAAAAGATGATAAAAGAGATATCATCTTATTTTCTCATCTTCTTCCCCAAAATAGTACATAGAAACCCAAAGAGAGAGAGAAGAAACTTTCATGGAAAATTGGGTAAGTTTCCTTGGCTCGTTTTTAGTAATTTTGATATTTTTGAAACCTGGATAGTTTAATCTATCTATTTGGGGGATTAATTTAAAAAGTTATCAAAGTATGGAAAATGGGTCATGGATGTATATGTTGAAAATTAGAAATATATCGTAGAAAATGAAATGTTGTTGATAGTTAAACAACTTCTACAAAGTAATTTTTGATGAAAACATGATTTAGGGACTAAAATGTAAAGTTGTGAAATTAAAGAAAAATTTTAATTTTTTTAATACATGTGCTGTAAATTTTTGTAATGGGATTTTGGTTAGGCTTGGAGAAGAGAGTAAATTGCACAAATTTTATTTTTCGAGCCTAGGGACGAAATGGGAATTTATGGAAAAGTTACGGGCAAAATGGTGATTTTACCTTGGATGAAAATTAAGTCCACTTAAATGTGAAATATGGTAAATTGATGTTAAATTTACTCGTATAGATCTGAATAGACCAAATTTAGAGCTAGAATGAGGAAATAGGAAAATGTAGGATTAGTAGATTTTACGTATACGAACATTGTCGAGGTAAGTTCGTGTAAGTAAATTGTATATGTTTTTTTTCTTGAATTTAATGTTTTGTTTGCAAATTGTATAAATGCCATAAATATGTAAATGATCACATACTTGTTATAGCCCAATAAATGAAAGTGTCCGATCAATAATAATGCTCGATAAATGGTAAATGATAAAAATGTTACTTATATGCTTGAAATGAATGTGGAATGTATCTATTTAAATTATGTGTATGATTCAGATGTAGGAAATAATCACATGCTTGTTAATGCTTGAGAAATGTTAAATCTCATTTAAATAAAGGAAGACTTGATGGATAAATGAAATTTTCCAAAATGAATGAGGTCCTACATTTGTTGCTTACGGGATTTGGCTCGGGCGAGTAATCCTATTGACTTCATTTATGAAAAGATTTAGCTCGAACAGGTAATCCTAATATAAGTTCTCTTGAGCATATGTTATGGATTGGATTTAGCCCGAATGGGTAATCCAGATCAAGCTCATTAGAACATATGTCGTAAAAAGGATTTAGCCTGGACTAGTAATCCTGTTGTATACATGTGTGGTTCGAGAGTGTACTCTCTAATATAGTACCTTATGGGTACCATTGTACATTAATTGAAGGATCTTGATTCGTACACCTCGAGTGTACTACCTGTGTATCCATTGATATTCAGAATAAATTCAACGGGTGGCAATTCCAGACATGAGAAGTTATGAATGATAAAATGAGTTATTACATGTATCCGTCTAAAATACAAGTAAATGATGATACGTGACAAATGATATATGAAAACACGAGATGATGATATTTGTACATGGACTTTATTTGATGAAAATATGTTCATTCTTGATTATAGACTTGTACACCTTGAGTGTGCTAATCGTGAAGTTGATATTCCGAGTAATATGAGTAAAGTTCTGATATGAAATGATCTAAACTCGAAATGAACTATTATGAAATTATACTTGAAATAATGAGATGATTTATGTATGTTGAATGAATAAATGGTGTGGAAAGCATGAAAACTTGATTATTGTTGGGCCCATAAATGATTTGATGTTATTATGGAATATATGACTAACAAGGGCAATAAGAATGAGTGTAAGGCTTGATTTCAAATTGATTGATTATGCCTTACATAAGTACCTCAAAATAGAATGAATGGTAAGTTAAGTACCATGTTATACGAACTTACTAAGCATTTTATGCTTACTTAGTTTTATTTCCCTGTTTTATAGTAAATTGGAAGCTCGTTGGATTGGAAGCTTGGCGGAGATCACTCACACTATCCATTGGCCTATATCGGCATATATATGGTAAATCAATTATGGTTGTAATGGTATGTATAGGATATGGTGGCCATATAGGCATGTAAATGTAAATGATGCTTGTAATCTAGCCATTGGAATGGCTAGTAATGGCATGTTTTGATGTACTTGTTATGTCATACTATGGTAGTTTCAAAATGTTAAGTAGTTGATCAAATTATGTCTAACTTGAGGACATAACTAAGGTAAGACTATAGACATGTATGTAATGGTATGCCATGATGAATGATAGAATTTGTTTAATTTGAATGCTTGGAATGGTTGGTATTGGATGTATGTTTCAAGCGCAGATCATGGATGTGATTTTTGGTGAGAAATGAAACTAGAAATGGCTTTATTTTGTCCACACGGATGTGTGTCTAGACCGTTTGTGACACACGGTCGAATACATGGGAGCGTAGTTAGGCCGTGTGTCCCCTACACCCTAAATTTTGAGAAACAGAATGCTCAGAATTGAGCATACATGAAAAGAAACGGGCGTGTGTCTTGGCCATGTGAAACCTGCACCTAATTTCAAATTGAATTAATTAACCACATGGCCTAGCACATGGGCCTGTGGCATGGTTGTGTGCACAAGTTAGATAGTTACACTGGGTCGAACATGGCCTGCAGCATGGGCATGCCCAGGGTCATACGAGCGTGTCCCTTGGACCACACGAGCATGTGAGCCCTGTAACTTGGAAAAATTTTAAAAATTTCACGAAATTTCTTAGAGTTCCCAATTAGGTCTTGACTCGATTCTAATGCTCGTATTGGACCCCGAGGGTCCAATTAAGAGACGTTTTAAATGATCTTGGTTAATGAATAGTAATTTACATAAATTATTTGTAAAAATGATTTAAAAGTTTTGGTAATACTCTAAAACCCTGTTTTGATGATGGATACAGGTTAGGGGTGTTACATTTTGGCATGTACCTACACCCAAAATTTCATATATATACAAGCTATAACAAGGCACCAAATCATGAAATATGAAGCTATATACATATGGTATATTAGCATACAACCAATATGCTCATAGGCACCTCAAATGTCAACATATAAACATATAACTATGTACTTAACTTGGCCAAAAAATATTCATTAACTTCTAAACTAAATTTACTTCAACATATGCCACTTAAATTATCTAACAACCAAACAACAAAAAGGTACCATTTGTATCATTTCATTAGTAACACCAACAAACTTATATGCCATTAAAAGCAAAGATACCAAAAGCACATTTAAAACATAAAACATAACCTTTATAACATGCATTTTCAAACTAGTCTTGTAACACCCCTTACTTGTATTCAACGTCGGAACAGGGTACGAGGCATTACCGGACTTATCACATGAACAAACATACATTTCTGAGCCATAAATTTTTGTTCAAATTAAAAATTTTTTCTTTTAATCATAAAGTCCCTAATATGAGCATACAAGTCCCAAACATACTTTGGAAGTGGTTCGGGACTAAACTGAGAACTTTGAAAAATTTCACAAAACTTAGAAATTTTTTATAACACCCCGAAATATGGCCTAGTCGAAATAATGGTTTCGAGACCATAAATTTGACGTTAAAATATTTAGATTATAACCACTATAAGATTTAGAATATAAGAATATGCATGGTAAAGTTTCATGCGGAAATTTTAAGAATAAAGTGTCCAATTAGAAAATAAGGACTAAATTGAATAAGATGCGAAATTTGGGTTTTAGGGATAATTTGTGTGAAATTGTTTTGGATTATGAATTAGAAGGTCTTAAAGAGAAATTTGCCCAATTTCTAAATTTTTGGACAAATATTGACATCTAAGGAAATTGTTTTAAGTTTAGTGAACAATGGCATTTTGGTCATTTGGATATTAAATGAATTAAAAGGGGAAAAAGAGCTAAAAATTAGCTCATCTTCCTCATGTTGCTGTCGAAACATCTAGGGTTTGATAGCTAGGGTTTCTTCAACTTTCAAGCTTGATAGTAAATCAATCCTAGCCCCGTTTTTAATGCTCTTTGTATTTTTGACATCCTTGCAACTTACTCTCTTCATTTCTACACATATTTCATGCTAGGGTTTATTTTTAGAAAATTACCCATGCATGTGTTAGATGTATTTTGATGGATTATGGAAGAATATGATAGTTTAAGGTATGGAGAACAACTTTTTTTAAGTGAATTTTACATGGAAACCCCAAAAATGACTTATTCGTAAAAGTCGAGAAAATGGGTAGAAAAGTGTGAAATGGAGGAAAGTATACACTGCTATAAGTACAAGAAGCATTTGGCTAGACTTGGGTAACCAAGAAATCACTTGCATTTCATCATACGGGCCTAGGGACTAAATTGTGAATAAGTGAAAGTTTAGGGGTAAAATGGTAATTTTATCAAAGCATGAATTTAGGGTCGATTTGAGTAATGTATGAAGTTAATGAGCTAAATTTATTACTATAGATCAAGAAATTTGAAAACCAAATTTTGATAAAGGTAAGAACAAAACGTTCGAGGCTTAGGCACTATACCGAATATTTTGTATCAGGGTAAGTACTCGTGCAAATAAATACTTTAATTGACATTTTAAATGTTCAAATAATATTTAGATAAATAATATGTTAATTGGTTACTTTGTTTCTTTAATGTGTTTTGATGTTTTATTTTTATGTTACAAGTGTTGCCATGCTAATATTTGCATTTGATAATGTCATATAATATGAGGCCAACATTCTGAGAATTTGACAAAGAGACGAAAGTCTTAAAACCCCGTTTTAACTTAGGAATAGGTAAGTATACAAGTGACATGTCACTAGGATAGCTATATATTTATCAGCTCATTTGATGGCATGATACATGCTAGGCCCGGGAGCTTGTGTAGCCCCGTTGAGAGGCATGTAATTATGTGGTACACGTTAGGTCTGAGAGCTTATGTAGCCCCGTTAAGAGGCGTGATTATATGATGCATGCTAGGTCTGGGTGCTTTTAGGTAGCCCTGTTAAGAGGCATGCTATGTTATGTTATTGCACTTTGGTGCATACATATCCGAGTATCCTGTTCATTATTCCAAACGTTCAACAGTTAATACACATGTAGTTCAAATGTGAGCTAGGTAAGGTATATATGTATGCATGGAAGTAAAAAGGTATGTGCTTAAACTTGTATACTCTTATGACCAAAATGATTAATGGTAATGCATGTCTATACGTAATATCTTGAAAATATAGATCATGCGATTTGATGGAAGATTTGAAATAGTGACAAAGATCTAAAGTCTAAATAAGATTTACTTTATTTGTATGTGTACTTACAAAGCTTATAGCTTACCCCTCTCTTTTTCCATTCCTTTTAGATTTGTCAGGCTAGCTCGAAGGATCGGGAACATCGGAGCTCGAGTCATACTATTAACTAAAGTGTGGGCATAATACATTTGATTATTTTGAACCATGGCATGTATAGGTGATTATTATTTTGTATATGTGTCGTGTGTCTAGTCCAAAGTATTGTTGCTCAATTTGGAATGATCATTTTGTATATGGCCAAGTGATTTGGTCCATATAACCTTTTGAGATGTCCTCCTATGATGTTTCTATTATATGCATGTCAAATTATGTATGTGCTTGTGATATGGGTTAAATTGTAGAATGATATACATGTTGGTGTGCATGAGAGATCTTGGGTGACCAATGGCTTGGAAAATAACCTCTAAACGGTCCACATGGATGGACACACTAGTAGGTGTCCAATCTGTGCGTGACACACAGAAAGCCCACTCAGGCATGTATTTCAGCCGTGTGTCCCCTGCATCCCAAAATTTTCACGATGTATGCTTTGTAGTGTCTACACGGGTTGGAGACACGACCGTGTGGAGCACACGGCTTAATCACACGGGCGTGTGGCTTGGCCGTGTGCCCCTAAATGAATGATGACGTCATAAACAAAATGGGCAGGTTTTCGAACACGCGTGACGACACGGGCTTGTCTAGGTCGTGTGGGAGGACACGAGCCAAGGACACGGGCGCGTGCCTAAGCCGTGTGAAAACCACTGCACTTGATCGGTAAAATAATAAAATTCATAATTCCACACGGGCTAGGGAAACGACCGTGTCCCCAGCCCATGGGCGTGTGATATGCCTTCACACGGTCGTGTGAGGCGAAAATGCAAAAATTTTCATAAGTTTTTCATATGTTCTCGATTTAGTCCCGGACCACTCCCAAGGTATGTTTGGGTCTCGTAAACCCATATAAGGGACAAAAAGATAAGAATAGAATCTTCATACAGGTATTTTAGTTGGATGTTTGTATGTCTGTCTGGTAATGCCTCATATCATATCCCGGTCTCGGGAATGGGTAAGGGGTGTTACATTTTTTCACTAAGCAGAGGTTACATGCCCGTGTGGGTAGGCCGTGTGGTCACACACACATGTGTCCCGAACCCGTGTAACTCTCTGTTTGTCACCCAAGAACAAATTGGAGACACACGGCCAAGTCATATGCCCGTGTGCTAGGCCGTGTGGTCGATTTAAAATTCATGATTTTTCATTAAATAGGTGCAGACTTCACACGCCTGTGTCCAAGGCTGTGTCATCCACACGAATGAGACACACGCCTTTGTCTCTGCCCGTTTGCTCAATTCTAAGCATTCTGTTTCTCAAAATTAATGTACAGGGGTCACACGACCAGAACACATGCCCATGGGGCAGACCGTGTGTCACACATGGTCTAGACACACGCCTGTTTGTTTACCCGTGTGGACAAAAAATAAGGCTATTTACCAAGCCATTTTGCCACCCTTTAATGCACACACCTACACAACATAGCATAGCACCAATTCAAGCATACATATACAACCAAATCAACCGCAACCAAGACATCAACATATCATTCACATGCTACCATCTATCATACACAAACATCACTTACTCATTAGCTCAAATCATGTAAATTCCCACAGCCATGAAAGACATCATAATATAAATTACTTATACCAATAGTAGTCGATATCAAATGGCCTTATAAAAAATAAACTTTCAACCAATATAAGCCAACACATTTAGCCAAATCAATTATGACACGTAACAAAATGACCAAGTCCCCTATACATGCCATAACTCAAAATGTTGAAATCATTGATACCAAAATAATTGTTGATAGTGTGAGTGAGTCTCCGACGGTCTCTGATCCCTAAGCTATCTTGGTGACACTATAAGACAAAGGGAAGGAAGGGGAGTAAGCTATATAACTTAGTAAGTTCCTATGCAAATAATAAGCATCATAACCACACATTTAACATACAACTAGCATGATGAAAATTAGCATGAATGCATTAAAATCTTATAGTTATAACTTACTCAATAACAACCTTACTAAGGGTTCATAACATATCGAGCTCATTATGTATGAGTTTTACGTACATACTTGTACAAACTTGCAACATAACCATAGTATTTCACAACTTTGTCATTCCCATTGAACACTCAGAATATTAACGAATACTCAGAAATCTTGCACATAAGTGCCATATGTAATGCGTAGGTTTGTGCAAGTGTACACAGTCGTTATTAAGTAATAAGTAAGTATCGAGTTATCGTCTCCACAGGGATTGTATTTGTGCTAAGTCACCTAGTTTGTAAAATTATATTAACAATTTGGTAAATAAAAAAACACAATATAGTTGAGAAGTGATGATTAAATATATTAAACTAAATGCAATGATCCCTAATGCAAATTATCCTAAGTATGCAAACTATATGAACGAGATAGATTTTAGCGAAATTAAACACAATTTGCAACAATTATAACATAAATAAACTAGGACAATTACTTTAATTAAACTCAACTTATTATCAACATGCTTAATAACATTCGGAAAAAGATTCCATGACGACTCGATCTTTCATGAGTTTGGAAACCACATTAGGTCCTTTCAGAATCCTTTACTTAGTAAATACACATTTTACTATTTCTTATTTACTAAGGGTTTCTTAACATTCGTGTGAGGTAACAAGGACATGTTAGGTTTGAAATACTTTAGTCACACAAATCTAAAAACTATGCAGATAACACAGCTTGGTTAGAGATGTTATGCAACCTACAATTTAATCGGGTTAGGATCTAAATTGAGCATGCACATTTCAATTATACATCCATTAGCCGTCGTCTGGTTAGGATCGCTCAGCTGATTTAGGTGCATTTCAATCACGTATGAATGAAATACAGACTTGATTTTAATTGAATACATGATCGATTGAGGAACAAACATTATAAGCATGAATCAAATAAATATTATTTAATCAAAACAGTCATCTTAAGCTAACATTGTTGTAAACAAGAACAAAGAACACATAACAAACATTTTTAGATTAAGTTAAAGACAGGAATGATTAAACCCAAATCAAAGTGGCTGTTACCCAAGACTCTAACTGACTAGGCTCCTTCGCTTCTTCACTTTGCTCCTTTGCTGATGGCTTTCCAAGGTGGCCGAGCAATGGCTATTTAAGAGCCTTATTTTCTAAAATCTCTATTAAGAGACGATGCTAAGCGTGGGAATTGGAAAGGGCTAAGAGAATTTGGAGAGAAGAGAGAATGATGAATGATGAGGGATGATCAATGAGGGAATGAAGTGGTCAAATTTATAGGTGAAGAGAGGTGGGTAGTTTCCTAAAAATAGCTAAGTTTAGTCTCTTCAAATATCTTCCTTGGATGGCCGGCTACAATTAGTGGAATTTGAGCTAATTTTTGCTTGATTTTTAAGCAAATTAAATGCCATAATAACTCAGGACTGAGACTCGGTGAATCGTAAATCTTCGGGAAAATATCTAATTTCTTTAACAATGCTAGGACCTTGTGTAATTAAGCCAAAAATTGGCTTAAAAGAACAGTCATGTGTAGCCAAATTTGGGTTGACTTGGTCTTCAATTTGGATGGTTTTGTAATCCAACAAAGCTACTAGACCTGTCCAAAATAAATTAATAAGTTAAAGGACAAAAGAATAAAATATAACCAATTTAAATAATTAATTAAAACCCAAATTATTAATGAAATATTTTATGCATTTCATGCTTGAAAACTATATAATAAAGCATAAAATCACATTTTAATAATTTCTACGTCCTAATTTCATATTTTTATATATTTCATTAATTTATTAAACAATTACTTAGTTTTAACAGTAAATTTAAGTAAAAAGGTGATAAATCACATAGGAAAAATCCTATATATTTTTCAGTTTACACACCCCAAAACATAAATTATTGCTCGTCCCGAGTAATTTTTATGCACAGCAAAAGGTCTTGTTATGGAAAAATTGCTAATTGTGTAAGCAACATTAATCTTTGTCCTATAATCATGTATTAATAACTTCATGCTCATCGATCTTAACAAGTAATTCATATGCAAACATTTTGAAAATTTTATACTAAGTTTCAAAATATGCCAACATGAATCATAGTTTGTATGTATGTCACAGCCACAGATAACATTCTTCATTCAACATAATTTCTTATCAATCAGGCAAACAATCATAAGGCTTATTTATGATCTTCATATGTTGAACTTAGGACTTCCTCTCCACTAATGTAAGTGTCATAATCATCGAATCAATAGGTCTTTTATAAGGTTGTCATGGGGCTCAGTTAAAGGTAGTGATTTTAAGAGATGAGACATTTTGGTTTTAAAAATCTTAACCTTTAACTTTGTCTAGGTTTTCTCGTAATACAACCTTTCTCTTTAAGTAAACCTTTGGAACACTCCCAAACTTATTTTGAACTCAAGCTCATACATTTTTCCTTTTTGGAGACTGAGCAAACTTTTCTTTACTCTCTTTTTTTCTTTTTTTTAAGCATGAGCACATACATCTTTTTGAAAATTTCCTCAAATGTTGATTACCAACACAACTTTAGTTAAGATGGGTACACAAAATTAGAATAAATTTAAAAGATGATAATGTGGCTTATAATGTAGATTCATTGCAATAAATAGGCCTTTAAGCTAAAAATTACAATTTCAAGGGTCTAATATCATAGGGTTGGCTTGAAAAGGCTCAAACGATCCAACAAAATAGTGCCTATATAATTTTAGATTTTTATGTCCCTTAGGATTTCGCCTCAAGAAAGTTACTAAGTCAATTCTAAAGATATAAGCCTTCATGCATGTCTAATCTCAAAAGAAACTAAGTTTTCATGGCAAACATTACTAAGGCTAAGATCATACAAGCATTCCATTCTTCATGATAACATACTTTCACTCAGATAAAATCATCATTCATACTTGCATACAAACTATCTCATTATCAAAAAATGTCTCTAAACATTCATTAATTAAAACATACTTATGAAAGAAATGATTGAAACATACTTGAAAATTAAAAAAATTGAGCAATTTATTTTACTTACCCCCCTTTAAAAAGAAGCAATGTCCTTATTGCAAGAACAAAGTAATGAATGAAAATTGAACACCAGGTAGGGTTGTAAAGAAAGAAAGGTGAGTCATTCAGACTGCTTAAATACCAAGTCTTTCCTAATAACTCAATCCTAGACATGTTCATTCCCATTACCACATCACTTAGTCTTTTTGCTTTCTAAAGAAGTATTAAGTTTGTTCATGCTTGCTATGTTTTATTCAGTAGAAATTAAATCCTAATTACGAAAGAAATAAATTCCTAAAGACTTAAAAATAATTAAATAAATAACAAGAGAAGAATCCCCCCTTTTATTTTTCTGACTCATTCCCCTTTTCTTCTTTAGCTCCATCTCTGTTTGCATCATCAATATCTTCCATCCATATCTCAAAGATAGCTTCTGGGAACTTAGGAACAAAACTATTAGAGATATTCTTAAAAGAATTTTGAATTGAGTCATCTCTAATTTTTGCATATTTCTAGTAAGTTTGTTGTTGATTGTAGATGAACTCGCACATATCCATCAAAATTGACAACTCCGATTTCCTTGAAGCACTTGAAGAAGTTGGCATAGGAGTTGTAGGTTGAGGTTCAACACTTAGCCTGACTGGTTCTTTTTCTGGCTCAACCCTTGGTTTAGGGTTTTCAGGTCCTTCTATTGGTTTACGACTGTTCGGTTCCTTATGAGATTCTTCCTTTTCAGTGTCTGTAACTGAATTAGCTTTAGTCTCAGTTCCATCTGTTGAGTCCTCGGTATCTGGCTCAGTTGGATATTCCTACTCGCCTTGATTCAGGTCATGCACCCTCTCTAATAATCTTTCAAGATCATAATTTCTACTGCATCCTTGAACATATCGCCCCTTTAGATTTGCTTGTGTTTTAACACGTGCCCTTAAGCAAAGTGAAGTGATTAATGATGGGAAATAAGCACTTCCTGCCTTCTTTTTAGCATAATCATGAATCTCTTTGAGAATAATTTCCGAACATTAATTGACTTTTCTGTCAAGATTGCATATAACAAGAGCATTCGTTCCATCAAGATGGTGGAACTGTGTGAGATAAGCATAAAATTGTAGCGAACGAAATAAAACCATACTTTTGCTACTTGTTTTAGGTATTCCCTTTGGCAAGAATAGCTCCCATACTTTCTTATAATCCATTGGGATCCCGGATTTGTCACAACATCAAATACTTGTTGGAGAAAATCGCAATTGATCTTGTTCATCATAGGGTAGTACTCATCTTCTTCAACATCAGGTAAGTTAAACAAATCATTGATGGACTTAGAAGTAAGGGGTGCCTTTTTCTTTCGAACAATGACTTCAGTAACATCTTGCATAGTCAAACTAGCATAGAATTCTCGAACTAGTTCATTATCGGGAAATGAACGAGCATCACAAAATCGTTCCCACTTGAGAGCATTAATTTTCTTTCTAATCGGTATAGGATCAACCATCAAATCATTACTCCTCAAGTTAAAACCTTTTTTCTGGCATCATAGGTTGATGCTTGAAGATTGAATCAAATCTCTCTTTCAATTCTTCATCGATCGAAATCGGATTTTTAAGGGTAGTCTTTGAAGATCTGGTTCTTTTGTGAGACATGATATATTTTCTTGAAAATTGGCAATGTTTTAGCACAAGGGGAAAAAAGAGAAATCGGCAAAGTGATAAAGACTTACTACGGAAAAAATCTTACGATGGCAAGAATAGTACGGTGGCAACGACAGCGTGCGATAGCAACGATAGTGCTTTTACAATCTTCTTGTGGAGACAGTAGATGGTTTCAGTAAAAAAGGAAGAGACCTAGGGTTTCTTTCAAGATTTGAGGTTGACAGCCAAAAAAAAAGAGATTGAGGAATTTTTTTAGGGGTTAAGCAAACATGTAGCAAAAATTTAACTACATTAAGGTTACTTAGGCAGTAAGTAATGGGTGTGACGGCAAGGCATGGATTTTTCCCTCCTTTTTGCTATCTTGGGCCTCAAACTCAAACTGTCTTGTCTCAAGAAAAAAACTGATTAGTACTTCGGCCAAATTTGACCCCCTTTATTAATATAAATATTTAAAATTTAAACAACACAAATGAAATTTAAAAATTTTAAATCTTAATTAGAAAATTTCTTCTTAACAAATTACATTAAATTAATTCCCAAGAAAGGTTGGAGAGGTCACAGTGGTCCTGCTTAAATTCCAATCTCCTTAGGCAGAATTAATTAAATGTACTAGGTTAAGAAAATAAGTTCTAATTATTTATTTATCTACAAAACGAGTTCATAAAAAATCAAGGGACTGTTAATTTGAACGAGGATTCAACTCGTTCAACTTCACTATCCCAGTGTTTGAGACGTTGACCATAAACTTTAAACATACATCCGTAATTGTCGTATAATTCAATAGCTCCATAAGGATAAACTCGGTATATGGTATAGGGTCCTTCTGACCTTCTTTAAACTCGTGAGGTTGTACATGACTATCAAGTCATCAAGTTGTAACATCCTTCTCTCACCGGCTTGCTTAAGATCAAAGTTCAACTCCTCCAAAGCCTAGTGAGCTCTATTCTCCAACTCTAATGGCAAATGACATGCCTTTCCAAAGGCTAACTGATGAGGATCCATTCCTAACGGTGTCTTAAATGTTGTTCAATAGGCCCATAATACATCATCGAGCCTTCGAGACCAATCTTTTCTGCTAAGGTGTACTACTCTTTCAAGAATACCTTTGATTTCACGGTTCACTCTTTCAACTTGCCCATTAGACTGGGGATGATAGGCTGTAGACATCTTGTGCTTCACATCATATTTGTCAAGAAACCACTTAAGCCATTTGTTCACAAAGTGAGAACCTTCATCACTAATAATAGCTCTTGGTGTCCCAAATCATGTAAAACACATACTTATGTAGGAATCGCATGACTACCTTGGCATCGTTTGTAGGATATGCTTCAAATTCAACCCATTTGGATACATAGTCCACAGCTACTAAGATGTATTTGTTCCCATACGAAGAAGGAAATGGGCCTAAGAAGTTAATGCCCCATACGTTGAAAATTCAATCTCCAAAATGTTTATTAAAGGCATCTCATTCCTCTTTAATATATTTTCCTTCCTTTGGCATTTACCACAGTTTTTCACATAAGCATAAGCATCTTTAAATAGTGTAGGCCAAAAGAAACCTACTTGGAAAATCTTAGCTGTAGTACATGAACCACCAAAATGTTCCCCACTTGGAGATAAATGGCAATGATACAAGATCAGCAATCTCACTTTCAGCTACACACTTTAGAATTATATTATCTGCACATTGTTTAAACAAAAATGGATCCTCCCAAAAATAAGACAAACTATCATGAAGAATTTTTTCCTTTATTGGTATGTCATTTCTCAAGGAATTATTCTACATGCAAGGTAATTGGCAAAATCAGCAAACCAAGATGTTTCATGAAATTGACTTACCTCAAATAAGTGTTCATCTGGGAAATTCTCGTTGATAGGCACACATGATCGAGTTTCCTCATCATGTTCCAACCGTGACAAATGATTAGCTATTTGATTTTTGACACCTTTTCTGCCTTGGATCTCAATGTCAAATTCTTGGAGTAAAAGTATCCAACAAATTAGCCTCGGTTTTGCACCTTTCTTTGTGGCAAGTATTTAATGGCCGCATGGTCAGTAAATATTGTAACTTTAGTACCTGCCAATCGATCTAACATCTGATCCATAAAAGGCAAGGGAAAATGGTCCTTACGAGTAGCTTTATTCAATTTTCTGTAATCAATACAGATTCTCCAACCAGTAACAGTTCTCATTGGAAACAACTTGTTACGCTCATTTTCAACAATCGTGATTCCAACTTTTTTCGACATACACTACATCGGACTTACCCATGAACTATCTGAAACAAGATAGATGATTCATGCATCTAACCATTTAGTCACTTCCTTTCTCAAAACTTCTTTCATAATCGGATTGAGCCTCATTTGCCCATCAATTTGAGCTCTTTCACCTTCTTCTAAAATAATTTCATGCATGTAAAAAGAAGGGCTTATACCTCGAATATTAGCTATGGCCGAACCAATTGCTTTCTTAAATTTCTTTAGAACAACAATTAGTTGCGCCTCTTGATCTTTCGTTAGTTCTGCTGAAATAATCACAGGCAAAGTGGAACATCCACCTAAATAAATGTATTTTAAATAGGAAGAAAGTACCTTTAGTTCGAGTTTAGGTGGTTCTTCGATTGACAACTTGGTTGCACAAATTCTCTGACTTTTAACTCCAACGGTTCAAATTATGTAGTTTGAATAAAATTTCTCGGATTGGCTTCCATCAAAGCCATGTTTTCTTTACCTTCTTCATCCTCTAAAGGGTTAAGATCTAAAGCTTTCTCTAATAGATCTTCTTCAAAATTGCTTTCTATAGAAACCAAAGTTTCTATCTTTTCCATAACTGAACACTCTTTTGTTGGATCAGGAAATTTCATCGCTTTAAGAATGTTAAAGGTTACCTAATCATTTTGAACTTGCATGGTGAATTCACCTTTCTAGACATCAGTTAACATTCTTCTCGTGGCTAAGAAAGGTCTCCCAAGGATGATCGACACTTCTTATCTGCTTCAAAATCTAGGACAATGAAATCAGTAGGAAAATTAAATTTATCGACTCTTACCAAAACATCCTCAATCTTTACCTCGAAATATGCTAAAGATCAATCTGCTAGCTGAAGCATCATAGTTGTAGGTCTTACTTCACCTATCCCTAGCATCTTGAAACTAGACTTAGGCATTAAGTTGATACTTGCTCCTAAGTCACACAAAGCTTTACCACAATAAGATTCACCAATGTTAAAGGGAATAGTAAAGCTTCCTGGATCTTTCAATTTCGATGGCAGTTTGTTCTGTAGGAACGCTCTGCACTCCTTTGTCAAGGTGACAGTCTCATACTCACTCAGTCGTTTCTTCTAGGACAATATATCCTTCATAAAATTCACATAATTCGACATTTTTTCTAAAGCCTCCACCAATAGAATATTGATGTGTGACTACTTTAGAACATCCAAAAACTTCTTGAATTGCACCTCCTATTTCTGCTGCAATCTTTGCAGATATAGAGCTGATGGAACTTTTGGTTGAATTGGATAACTCTTCTGAGTAGGTAAATCTGCATCCAAAGAAGATGTTAAAGTATCTAAATTCACTAAGTTAGGATTTTCCTTGTCAGTCTTTGCAGATTCTGTGTGACAGCCCTAAAGTGACCCTAGTCGGAAAGCGGTCTCGGGACCGCTAGACCGAGTCACTAAATTATTTGAATGTGATAATTATTGCCTAAAATATGTGAATATAAATGTGTGAAAGTTTTAAGCTTCGATTTAGTTAATTGCATGTGAATTTAGTTGATAGGACTTATGTGAGAAAATTTAGAAATGTGCTAGGCAAATGCAAGTGGCCTAATAGTGCATGTAATCAAAGGGGTGGACTTGCATGTCAATTTCCCCCCATTTAAGTACTAGTGGCCGGCCATGACAAGGGATGATGGGCAAAACATGTCATGAAACATGTTGTGTTAATGGAAAAATAAAATAAGAAGCATGGGCAAAACATGTCATGAAACATGTTGTGTTAATGGAAGAATAAAATAAGAAGCATGGGCAAAACATGTCATGAAACATGTTGTGTTAATGGAAGAATAAAATAAGAAGCATGGGCAATAAACTAATAAGAAATTGAAGGAAGAAAACAAAGAGAAAAAAAATGTGTTCATCATTCTCATGCATGACCAAAAAAAAAAGGAAGAGAAAAGCTCTCATGTTGTTCTTGGCCGAATAGGAGAAAGAAAAAGAAGGAAAAAGAGCTTTGAGGAAATCGGCTATGGTGGTTTGATAGACTAAGGTATGTTTGATGATGTTCCATGAGATGCATGCATGTTTTAGTAGTTAGCTTGAGTTCTAAATAGCCCATGGTTCAAATCTTTACTATGTCATGGAGATGATATTCGGCCAAGGTGGATTGGTGTTGACATCATTTGCATGCTAAAAGTGAAGCTTTGTAATGGTGCATGTGATGGTGGATTGATGATTCTTGAATCTTCTTTTTAGCATTTTTGAGTGAGACATTAAGTTCTTTGTTCAACCATGACCAAAAATTGAAATGGTATGGTGTTGTGATGCAATCGGCCCCAACATAGACATGTATGTTCGGCCACATGAATAAGTACATAAGTTATGTGTATGTTCGGCCATAGGTAGCCTATTGATGGCTTTAGCTTGACTTAGAAAATTCGGCTAAGGGGAAATATTAGCTAGTATGTTGAATTCGATTCGTGATTTCGTACATATGTGACTCTAGTGTCTAATGTATATATGGGCTAAGTACCTTGAGCTTTTCTTTTGATGTTCGAATGAATTGTATTAAATTGCTTGATGTGATTAAAAATGCGTATGACCATTGTGTATTTGAGCTAAAAGGTGGCCATATGACCTATCAAACTCCTTGTCATATTCGACCATAAGCTAGCAAAATGAGACTTTAATGAGTTAAATTTGTTTGAATTAAGCTCAAGAGCAAAGGGGAACTAAATCCGATAAAGGGAAGGAAAAAGTGGTCGAATAGCCGTCGAAACCGTTCGACAACATCCGAGGTAAGTTCTTGAGTAATAGAGCTTAAATTATGATTTGATTAGATCATGTTTTAAGCAAATCAAAATCGTGCTCTTTGTGTGTGGCTATTGAGCCGAAATGGCAAGAGTGATAAGTGTCTTGTGTTTGAGTTTTGCTAATGAAAATGAAATACGAATGTGTCATGATTTATCGTTAAATGTGCATGGTTATTCGAATGATGTCCGGGCTATGTCCCGAAGGCTTTGTGCTAAGTGACCATATCCGGACTAAGATCCGGAGGCATTTGTGCGAGATACTAATTCCGGGCTAAGCCCAAAGGCATTGGTGCGAGTTACTAAATCCGAGTTAAGTCCCGAAGGCATTTGTGTGAGTTACTAAATCCGGGTTAAGTCCCGAAGGCATTTGTGCGAGTTACTATAACCGGGCTATGTCCCGAAGGCATTTGAACGAGTAGCTATATCCGGTTAAATTCCGAAGGTACGTGATTTGGGAATGAATGATCTTGCTGTAAAAATTTCAGTTAATACGCTTGTAACATCCCAACATTGAGGTATGTTTCGTATGTGCTTTGAATTAGTTGAGCCCTTACAAATAAGTATTCGCTCAGTTGATTAATGAGCTACCGGCCTTTGGCTAAGTTGATCTTTGTGTATGAATAAAAGGGTAGGTAATGTGAAGTAAGTATGATATTGAAAATTTGTGCATATGAAATTATCCGTTTAGCTACATGAATGCTATACTTTGGTTGTGTCTAAATTCTTTGCTCAAAACTTACTAAGCATTTAATGCTTACTCCGTTTCTTTGATTCTCTGTTTTATAGATTTTGGTTCTTCAGCTATCGGACTCGGGATTTTGAATTCGAAGTCGCCCACACTATCAAAGCCCCCTTTTGGTACAATTTGGTTGAACTTCGAAATGGCATGTATAGGACTACCCTTTTTGTTGTGGGTCATGGACCCTTTGGATTTGTATAAATTTGGATAGCCATGCGAAAATGGCTTATATATGTTTGAGCATAATGTTATGCTCATTTGGTATGGATATGCTTAACAAGGATTGGCCATGGGAATGGTTAATCACTATCATAATTTGTGCTATTTATGCTAAAAGGGCTAGTTGAAACATGGAAACAATGAAATTGGTAAAGTCTACCTTAAAGGCAGATGCTGACAGCAGCAGTGATGTAGATTTGGAATATCACTAAAAACAGTATGAATGAAATTAAATAGTGAATAAATTATGAAAACGAACCTTGATGAACCTATTTTCATAGGAAAGTAACAAAACGTTCATATGAACAGTATATTATGAGATGCTAAAGTTTTCGTGAGACAGGGCCAGAACGGTTTCTGGATTCCCTGTTCCAACTTTGGAAATTCATTATAAATTAACCAGAGATAATTAGAAGTCATGCCATATATGAATAGATTCCTTTTTGAGCCTAGTTTCTATAGAAACAAACTACATCAGTATTGAAGCCCTTTACAGGGAGATATTCAAGTCGTAATGCGCAAAGGTCAGTGTAGTCGATCCCTGTAACATGGGAGAATTTGACTAATAAACTGTACTAATTGGCCTGACCAAAAATTCTAGAAAAAATTTTTAGATGCATATATGAGTCTAGTTTCAGGGAAAAATCACGAAGCTGATTTTCGAGTTGTGAAACTCAAGATATGATTTTTAAGGTGACAGTGACGCAGTTAGCCAGCTTGCCTGGAAAATTTAAAATGGATTGTGCAAAGAAGTGATTTAAGTCTGCAAACCCCTCGTGTCCGACTCCAGCGACGGACTCGGGTACGGGGTGTTACATTCTGATTGCTTTGGTGTAGGAATTTCAACATCTAGTTGATTCTTCTCAACGAGCATATCTTCGACATCAATCAATCGGGGTTCCAGTATTTTACCACTTCGCAAAGCCACTACCTTGATATGTTCTTTATCCAAATTTCTTGGATTCTCAGTATTTCTCGGTAAGGTTCCTTACGGTCTATTACGAAGCTTCGTAGCTAACTGACCTATTTGGCTTTCCAAAGTTTTCAATGTTGCTGCTTGGCTTTGGATCAAAGCATCATTCTTTGCCATGTATGCTTTCAACAAGTTCTCCAAACTATTTGATTCCTCAGCTTAAGGTGGTTTTGGAGCTTGCTGATTAAACCCTTGAGATTGGTTGGGTCTATACTGCAAGAAGTTGTTATTCGGTCCATTTCCTTGGTTACTCCAAGAAAAGTTAGGATGATTATGCCATGAATAATTATAGAAGTTGGACTAGGGTCCTTGTCCACTCCTATTTTGATATTAGTTTCCCACATAGTACATTAACTCGAGATTTGATGGACAATTCTCAAAAGAATGACTTTCCCTACAGTACACACATGAAACTACTTCAAACGAACTTGGTGGTTGAGCTGCAAAATTATTAGCACTATTAGCGATAAACTGTTTTAACATAGAAGAAATAGACGATACCTGATCTGATAATGAAGTGAGGGTGTCAATTTCATGAACTCTGGATACACATCTTCCTGAAGCTATTCGATTTGTTGGCCATTGATAGTTATTACTCGCGATCCTCTCGATGATCTCATAATCCTCATTATAAGACTTAGACAAAATTGCACCATTCACAAAAGCATCTACCATCAATCTTGTAAGTGCATTGAGACCATTATAGAATGTCTCCAACTGGATACAATGTGGAATCCCATGATGAGGACACTTACGAAGTAACTCATCGAATCGCTCCCAAGCCCTCATACAAAGACTCGTCATCCAATTGTTGGAAAGTTGTGATCTCGTTCCTCAACTTAGTGTTTTTGCTAGGTGGGAAATACTTAACCAAAAATCTCTCTGCTAATTCTTTCCATGTAGATATGGAATTTGGTGGAAATAAATTAAGCCATGCTCATGCTTGATCTCGTAACGAGTAAGGAAACAACTTCAACCTTAGTGCGTCTTCAGTCACACCAGCTATCTTAAATGAATCACTCATGTGACAGCCCAAAGTTGACCCTAGTCGGGAAGTGGTTTCGGGACCGCTAAACCGAGTCACCGAAATGTTTGAATGTGATACTTATTGTGTAGAATATGTAATTATGAATGTGTGAAAATTTCAAGCTTCAATTTGGTTGATTTCATGTGAATTTAGTCAATAGGACTTATGTGAGAAAATTCTAAAATGTGATAGGTCAATGTGTGAGGACCTACTAGTGCATGTGGACAAAGGGGGGACTTGCATGTCAAATTCCCCCCCCTAATGAGTAGTGGCCGGCCATGACAAGGAAGGATGGGCAAAACATGTCATGAAACATGTTTTGTTAGTGGAAGAATAAAATAAGGAGTATGGGTAATAAAGAAATGGAAAACAAAAGAAAAAAAAAATGTGTGTGTGGTGTTTGTCCCCCCATTGCCGTGAGCTAAACAAGAGAAAGGAGGAATTTTGTTCATCCTTTCTCATCTTCATGCTTGCCAAAAACTAGAAAGAAAAACAAAGAAAAATTTTCTCATCCTTTGGTTCATCCTTGGCCAAAAATTTTAAGGAGGAAAGAAGAAGAAAGGTGAAGAGATTCGGCCATGCATGTAGCTAGGCTAAGGTATGTTTGATGATGTTCCATGAGAGGCATGCATGTTTTAGTTGTTAGATTGAGTTCTACCTAACCCATGGTCTAAATCTTGCTATGTGATGGAAATGGCACTTGACCATGGATGCATCATTCTTGGTTGATGTTTGATGTTGTGGTGATGAGGCATGAGGATGAGTTAAGATTCAGCCTAGGTGGAGGTTGTGTTAATGCCATTGCATGCAAAATATGAAGCTTGTTAATGATGCATGTGATGATGGCTTGATGATTCTTGAACCTCCTTTTTAGCATTTTTGTGTGAGCACATATGTGCATTGGTTGCTAAATGGAGAAGAATCGGCTAGCAAGATGTGTGCTAAGGCCGAATGTAACTTTGCATGTTAATGAGCAATGCATGTGTTAAATTGATGAAAAGGGGGAGGATGCTTTACTAGTGTGTATATGTGTGTATTAAGTGTTGAAATCGACCCCAAAAATGGACATGCATATTCGGCCAAGGGGAAAGAAATTAGCTAAGATGTTGTGTTGATGCATGATTTTTGCATGTATGAGACTTTAATGTCTAATGTATAAATATGGGCTAAGTGCCTTGTGTTCATCTTTTGATGCCTAAACGATGAAATCAATTTATTTGTTTGATTAAGCTCAAGAGCAAAGGGGAAATAAAACCGATAAAGGGAAGGAAAAAGTGGTTGAATAGCTAGCGGAATCGTTCGACAACACCCGAGGTAAGTTCTTGAGTAAGAGAGCTTAAATTTCGATGTGATTAAATCATGCTCTATGTGTGGCTATTGAGCCGAATGTGCAAGGACAATATGTGCCTTGTGTTTGAGTTTCGTAAACGAAAATGAAATATGAATGTGCTATGAATTATTGTTAGATGTGCATGATTAATTGAATGCTGTCCGGGCTAAGTCCCGAAGGCTTTGTGCTAAGTGAATATATCCGGATTAAGATCCGAAGGCCTTTGTGCGAGATACTAAATCCGGGTTAAGTCCCGAAGGCATTCGTGCGAGTTATTAAATCCGGGTTAAGTCCCGAAGGCATTCGTGCGAGTTACTAAATCCGGGTTAAGTCCCGAAGGCATTCGTGCGAGTTGTTAAATCCGGGTTAAGTCCCGAAGGCATTCGTGCGAATTGTTAAATCCGGGTTATGTCCCGAAGGCATTGTGTGAGTTACTAAATCCGGGCTATGTCCCGAAGGCATTTGAACGAGGAGCTATATCCGGTTAAATCCCGAAGGTACGTGATTTGGTAATGAATGAGCTTGCTGTAAAATTCCAGCGAATACTCGAAAAACATCCCAATATGGGGATATGTTACGTATGTGTTGAATTTAATCGAGCCCTTACAATAAATGTTCGCTCAGTTGATAAACGAGCTACCGGCCTTCGGCCAAGTTAGTTTATTGTGTATGTACATAAGGGTTATTAATGTTGTGAAGCAAGTTTGATATCGGTAAATTGCGTATTATGAAATATTCCGTTTAGCTAAATGTGTGCTATTCTTTGTGCATGCTGGAATTCCTTGCTCAAACTTACTAAGCATAAATTGCTTACTCGTTACATTGCTCCTCTGTTTTATAGATTTTTGGTTCTCCAGCTATCGGACTCGGGATCTTGAAGTCGAAGTCGCCCACACTATCAAAGGCTCTTTTGGGTACTATTTTGGTTGAATTTTGTTATGGCATGTATAGGACTACCCATTGTTGTCTTTCGAGTACTTTATGAAATGTATAAGTGTACAGCCATGCGAAAATGGCTTGTAGAAGTGGAGTATGGCATTAGACCATTCGTATTTATGAATGTATAGATGGTTTCATGATGTAACTATGTTGGAATGGAAGTGTTGAGCAAATGATCAGCCACTAGAATGGCTAAGTATGATCATATGTGGGCTTATGTATGATAAGGCCCTAGTTGGTCCATGAAACCCCAAATTAGGTAAGGTTCACTTTGAAAACAGAAGCTGATAGCAGCAGTGGTGTGGATTGGAAAAATCACAAGAATTCGTAGGAGTGGAATTAAATAGTGAATAAATTATGTAATCGAACCTTGATGAATCTACTTTCATATGGAAGTAACGAAACAATTATAGGAACAGTACAGAAAGAGATATTCGGGTTCTTGTGGAACAGGGTCAGAACAGTTTCTGGATTCACTGTTCCGCCTTTGGAAATTCACTATAAATTGACCAGAGATAATTAGGGGTCATACCATATATGTATGGATTCCTCTCTGAGTCTAGTTTCCATAGAAACAAACGGCATCAGTATTGAAGCACTGTGCAGAGAGATATCCCAGTCGTAATGGGAAAAGGTCAGTGTAGTCGACCCCTGTAACATGGGAGACTTTGACTAATAAACTGTACTAATTGGCCCAACCAAAAATTCTAGAAAAAAATCCATAGGTGGGAACATGAGTTTAGTTTCAGGGAAAAATCACAAAACTGATTTTTGAGTTGTGAAACTCAAGATATGATTTTTGAAGCGACTAGTACTCAGACTGGGCAGTGTCTGGAAAAATTTTTCAAAGTTTGTTAACATCTCGTGTCCGACTCCGGTGTCGGTCTCGGGTTCGGGGTGTTACATTTTATTGGTATCAGAGCTACGGTTTAGTCGATTCTAGGACTACCGTAATGTTTTGGGTCTAGCTATACATGCCATTTTATGTGATTACTTGATAGTGTGGTGATTTCCGACAATTGTAAATGTGTTTATTTATAGTAATGGATCCCGATCGTGACCGAGAGGTAGCTGATGATCTTGAGAGTGTAGCGCCTGCTCCCGCACAAGGGACAATGCCGGCAAACTCTCAACCTAATGCTAGTAATCAAAATGATGAAGCTAGACAAGCATTCTATAGCGTGATGAATGATTGGTTTAACCAATACATTCGAACTAATATGGCTGTTCCACAACCTCCATTCCCGAACAAATACTACCCCCGCACCTACAATACCGCCGGTAACGGACCAAATAAGGTCACATAAGCCCCAGTTGACAGAATCCGAAAACATGGGGCTACTGAATTTAAGGCTATGGATAGCGATGATGCCGAGCAAGCTGAATTTTGGCTGGACAACACTATCCGGGTACTCGATGAGCTATCTTGTACACCCGATGAATGCCTAAAGTGTGCTATCTCCTTGCTACGTGATTCTGCCTACTATTGGTGGAGTACTCCGACTTCTATTGTGCCCCGAGAGCAAGTAACTTGGGAGTTTTTCCAAACTGAGTTTCGGAAAAAGTATATCAGTCAGAGATTTGTTGATCAAAAACGGAAGGAATTTCTTGAGCTTAAGCAAGGCTCCATGTCGGTTACTGATTACGAGCGAAAATTTGTTAGACTTAGCAAATACGCTCGGGAATGTGTTTCGTCCGAAGCTGATATGTGTAAACGCTTCGAGGATGGGCTGAATGAAGATATAAAAATGTTCGTTGGCGTTCTTGAAATACAAGAGTTCGTGGTACTTGTTGAACGAGCTTGTAAAGCCGAAGAGCTTAGAAAAGAAAAGCAAAGAGTTGATGAGGGAACTGGAGAGTTTCGTAAAACATCCTCGGGGAGGTCTCTTCAACAGACATCGAA
This sequence comes from Gossypium hirsutum, assembly GCF_007990345.1. Lineage (NCBI taxonomy): Eukaryota > Viridiplantae > Streptophyta > Magnoliopsida > Malvales > Malvaceae > Gossypium > Gossypium hirsutum. The sequence goes on along the minus strand of NC_053426.1, from coordinate 53,476,217 downwards.
GAGATTTCGAGATGATGCAGGCCAGTTTAGAGGCACTTCGGGCCTTTTTGGACGAGATCGTGATCGACCCCCTGTGGGTACACGAGGCACTTCGGTCGCCAGTGTTGGGAATGAACGTTGAGACAGGACGAAATGCCGATATTGCGGTAAATGGCATTCGGGGAGTTGTAGATTTCCTGACCGCTCCTGTTACAAATGCGGATCAGTGGACCACTTCATTAAAGATTGCCCGAGGTTGTCGGGACAGAATGCAAATCAGAGTGGGAGACCGGGTGCTACCACTGCTCGAGGTAGACCATCTGGAAATATGGGCAATGCTGGTGGTGGTCAGAGAGGATCTAGAGATGATATAACCAGATCCGAAGCCCGTGCGCCTGCTAGAGCTTATGCTATACGTGCCCGCGAGGATGCTTCTTCGCCTGATGTTATTACCGGTACATTCACCCTCTTTGATACTAATGTAATTGCTTTGATTGACCCCGGTTCTACCCATTCTTACATATGTGAAACCTTAGCATCCAGTAAGACTTTATCTATTGAGTCTACTGAGTTTGTAATTCGGGTGTCAAATCCCTTGGGTCGTTACGTGCTTGTCGACAAAGTGTGTAAGAAATGTCCCATGGAAAATTCGAGGTTCCTATTTTCCAGCGGACTTGACGCTTTTGCCGTTTGATGAATTTGATGTTATCCTTGGGTTGGATTGGTTGACTGCGCATGATGCGATTGTGAATTGCAAGAGCAAGACTATTGATTTGAGGTGCGCAAATAACGAAGTAGTCCGAATTGAGTCTGAGGACTTGGAGGGGATGCCAGCGGTAATATCAGCAATGTTGGCACAGAAATATGTAAGAAAAGGGTGCGAAGCATACCTTGCATATGTGCTTGATGACAAAGAATTAGAAAAGAAACCCGAATCTGTGCCGGTGGTTTGTGAATACCCGGATGTTTTTCCGGAAGAATTACCGGGTTTACCACATGTTCGGGAGGTAGAGTTTGGTATTGAGCTTGTACCTGGGACTACGCCGATTTCGATAGCTCCGTATCGTATGGCACCAACCGAGTTAAAGGAGTTGAAAGCTCAGTTGCAAGAACTGACGGAGAGAGGTTTCGCTCGACCAAGTTTCTCACCTTGGGGTGCACCAGTATTGTTCGTGAAAAAGAAGGACGGAACCATGAGGTTGTGCATTGACTATCGTCAGCTGAATAAAGTGACGATAAAGAACAAATATCCGTTGCCGTGCATCGATGATTTGTTCAACCAACTGAAGGGAGCCTCAGTGTTCTCAAAAATAGATTTGAGATCGGGCTATTATCAGTTGCGAATTCGAGATCCAGATATTCCCAAAACTGCCTTCAGAACGAGATATGGTCACTACGAATTCTTAGTGATGCCGTTTGGGCTCACTAATGCCCCTGCGGTATTTATGGATTTGATGAATCGGATCTTCAGACCGTATTTGGATCAGTTCGTAGTTGTGTTCATTGATGACATTTTGGTCTATTCAAGAGATGAGACCGAACATGCTGGGCATCTGAGGCTAGTGCTGCAAATTTTGCGGGATAAGCAGTTATATGCTAAGTTCAGTAAGTGTGAGTTCTGGTTAAGAGAGGTTAGCTTCTTGGGTCATGTGGTATCCGCGTCGGGTATTCGAGTTGACCCGAACAAAATTTCAGCCATACTTGACTGGAAACCTCCGAGAAATATTACTGAAGTTCGGAGCTTTTTGGGGCTCGCCGGTTATTACCGACGATTTGTGAAAGGTTTCTCGATGATAGCCACACCAATGACGAAGCTACTTCAAAAGGATGTTAAGTTCGAGTGGACGGAGAAATGTCAGAAAAGTTTCAACCAACTGAAAACTCATTTGACTGAAGCTCCAATTTTGGTGCAACCCGAATCAGGTAAAGAGTTTGTCATTTATAGTGACGCATCCCTACTTGGGTTGGGTCGCGTATTGATGCAAGAAGGTCGAGTCGTGGCCTATGCGTCGAGACAATTGAAGCCACACGAGAGGAATTATCCGACCCATGATCTCGAACTAGCTGCCATCGTGTTTGCCTTAAAAATATGGCGACATTATCTGTTTGGTGAGAAGTGCCATGTATTTTCGGATCACAAAAGTCTCAAATATTTGATGACTCAACTAGACTTGAATCTGCGACAAAGACGTTGGCTTGAGTTGTTGAAAGATTATGAGCTTGTCATTGATTACCACCCGGGAAAGGCTAACGTGGTTGCGGACGCCTTAAGCCGGAAGTCATTGTTTGCTTTACGAGCGATGAACGTGCATTTGTCTGTTCTACCAGACAGTGTGTTAGTAGCTGAATTAAAAGCTAAACCATTATTGACTCACCAAATTCGTGAAGCTCAGAAAGTCGATGATGAATTGGTTGCAAAACGGTCTAAGTGTTTTCCGAACGAGGAATCGGAGTTTCAAATTGATGATGATGATTGTTTGAGGTTCAGAAATCATTTGTGTGTTCCAAGGAATTCGGAACTCATTTCGATGATTCTGAACGAAGCCCATTGTAGCCGAATGTCAATTCACCCGGGGAGTACGAAAATGTACAACGATTTGAAACGTCAATTTTGGTGGCATGGTATGAAACGGGACATCTCTGACTTTGTTTCGAGATATTTAATATGTCAACAAGTGAACGCGGAACATCAAGTGTCTTCAGGATTACTCCAGCCGATCATGATACCCGAGTGGAAATGGGATCGAGTCACAATGGACTTTGTGTCCGGACTGCCTTTGTCAGCAAGTAAGAAGGATGCGATATGGGTTATTGTTGATAGACTGACTAAGTCGGCTCATTTCATCCCCGTACGTACGGATTTTTCATTGGATAAACTAGCTGAATTGTACGTTTATCAAATTGTGAGATTACACGGGGTACCTGTTTCTATCGTGTCGGATAGAGATCCGAGATTCACCTCACGATTTTGGAAGAAATTGCAAGAAGCTCTGGGTACCAAGTTGCATTTTAGCACTGCTTTTCACCCCCAAACCGATGGTCAATCCGAGCGGATAATTCAGATACTTGAGGATATGTTGAGATGTTGCATCCTCGAGTTCAGTAGTTCATGGGAACGGTATTTACCTTTGATTGAATTCGCTTACAACAATAGTTTTCAATCAAGTATTAAGATGGCACCTTACGAGGCTTTGTACGGTCGTAAATGCCGTACACCATTGTTTTGGACCGAGCTCGGTGAAAGCAAAATTTTCGGAGTTGATTTGATTAGAGATGCTGAACAGAAAGTAAAGGTAATCCGTGAAAGTCTGAAGGTAGCCACGGATCGTCAGAAATCGTACGCAGATTTGAAACGAAAAGACATCGAGTATCAGGTGGGAGACAAAGTGTTCCTTAAGGTTTCACCTTGGAAAAAGATACTCAAGTTCGGCCGTAAGGGCAAGTTGAGCCCAAGATTCATTGGGCCGTACGAAATCTCCGAACGAGTTGGTCCGGTTGCGTATAGATTGATTTTGCCCCCGGAGCTTGAAAAGATTCATGACGTCTTTCATGTTTCGATGCTTCGACGCTATCGATCTGATCCATCGCATATAATTAGCCCATCAGAGGTTGAAATTCAAGTTGACATGAGCTATGAAGAAGAACCGATGCGTATCCTAGCTCGTGAAGTGAAGGAGTTGCGAAACAAAAGAGTTCCGCTAGTAAAGGTGTTATGGCTCAAACACGGGATCGAGGAAGCAACTTGGGAGACCGAGAGCTCGATGAAAGAACGATACCCAAACCTATTTACCGGTAAGATTTTCGGGGACGAAAATTTCTTAAGTGGGGGAGAGTTGTGACAGCCCAAAGTTGACCCTAGTCGGGAAGTGGTTTCGGGACCGCTAAACCGAGTCACCGAAATGTTTGAATGTGATACTTATTGTGTAGAATATGTAATTATGAATGTGTGAAAATTTCAAGCTTCAATTTGGTTGATTTCATGTGAATTTAGTCAATAGGACTTATGTGAGAAAATTCTAAAATGTGATAGGTCAATGTGTGAGGACCTACTAGTGCATGTGGACAAAGGGGGGACTTGCATGTCAAATTCCCCCCCTAATGAGTAGTGGCCGGCCATGACAAGGAAGGATGGGCAAAACATGTCATGAAACATGTTTTGTTAGTGGAAGAATAAAATAAGGAGTATGGGTAATAAAGAAATGGAAAACAAAAGAAAAAAAATGTGTGTGTGGTGTTTGTCCCCCCATTGCCGTGAGCTAAACAAGAGAAAGGAGGAATTTTGTTCATCCTTTCTCATCTTCATGCTTGCCAAAAACTAGAAAGAAAAACAAAGAAAAATTTTCTCATCCTTTGGTTCATCCTTGGCCAAAAATTTTAAGGAGGAAAGAAGAAGAAAGGTGAAGAGATTCGGCCATGCATGTAGCTAGGCTAAGGTATGTTTGATGATGTTCCATGAGAGGCATGCATGTTTTAGTTGTTAGCTTGAGTTCTACCTAACCCATGGTCTAAATCTTGCTATGTGATGGAAATGGCACTTGACCATGGATGCATCATTCTTGGTTGATGTTTGATGTTGTGGTGATGAGGCATGAGGATGAGTTAAGATTCGGCCTAGGTGGAGGTTGTGTTAATGCCATTGCATGCAAAATATGAAGCTTGTTAATGATGCATGTGATGATGGCTTGATGATTCTTGAACCTCCTTTTTAGCATTTTTGTGTGAGCACATATGTGCATTGGTTGCTAAATGGAGAAGAATCGGCTAGCAAGATGTGTGCTAAGGCCGAATGTAACTTTGCATGTTAATGAGCAATGCATGTGTTAAATTGATGAAAAGGGGGAGGATGCTTTACTAGTGTGTATATGTGTGTATTAAGTGTTGAAATCGACCCCAAAAATGGACATGCATATTCGGCCAAGGGGAAAGAAATTAGCTAAGATGTTGTGTTGATGCATGATTTTTGCATGTATGAGACTTTAATGTCTAATGTATAAATATGGGCTAAGTGCCTTGTGTTCATCTTTTGATGCCTAAACGATGAAATCAATTTATTTGTTTGATTAAGCTCAAGAGCAAAGGGGAAATAAAACAGATAAAGGGAAGGAAAAAGTGGTTGAATAGCTAGCGGAATCGTTCGACAACACCCGAGGTAAGTTCTTGAGTAAGAGAGCTTAAATTTCGATGTGATTAAATCATGCTCTATGTGTGGCTATTGAGCCGAATGTGCAAGGACAATATGTGCCTTGTGTTTGAGTTTCGTAAACGAAAATGAAATATGAATGTGCTATGAATTATTGTTAGATGTGCATGATTAATTGAATGCTGTCCGGGCTAAGTCCCGAAGGCTTTGTGCTAAGTGAATATATCCGGATTAAGATCCGAAGGCCTTTGTGCGAGATACTAAATCCGGGTTAAGTCCCGAAGGCATTCGTGCGAGTTATTAAATCCGGGTTAAGTCCCGAAGGCATTCGTGCGAGTTACTAAATCCGGGTTAAGTCCCGAAGGCATTCGTGCGAGTTGTTAAATCCGGGTTAAGTCCCGAAGGCATTCGTGCGAATTGTTAAATCCGGGTTATGTCCCGAAGGCATTGTGTGAGTTACTAAATCCGGGCTATGTCCCGAAGGCATTTGAACGAGGAGCTATATCCGGTTAAATCCCGAAGGTACGTGATTTGGTAATGAATGAGCTTGCTGTAAAATTCCAGCGAATACTCGAAAAACATCCCAATATGGGGATATGTTACGTATGTGTTGAATTTAATCGAGCCCTTACAATAAATGTTCGCTCAGTTGATAAACGAGCTACCGGCCTTCGGCCAAGTTAGTTTATTGTGTATGTACATAAGGGTTATTAATGTTGTGAAGCAAGTTTGATATCGGTAAATTGCGTATTATGAAATATTCCGTTTAGCTAAATGTGTGCTATTCTTTGTGCATGCTGGAATTCCTTGCTCAAACTTACTAAGCATAAATTGCTTACTCGTTACATTGCTCCTCTGTTTTATAGATTTTTGGTTCTCCAGCTATCGGACTCGGGATCTTGAAGTCGAAGTCGCCCACACTATCAAAGGCTCTTTTGGGTACTATTTTGGTTGAATTTTGTTATGGCATGTATAGGACTACCCATTGTTGTCTTTCGAGTACTTTATGAAATGTATAAGTGTACAGCCATGCGAAAATGGCTTGTAGAAGTGGAGTATGGCATTAGACCATTCGTATTTATGAATGTATAGATGGTTTCATGATGTAACTATGTTGGAATGGAAGTGTTGAGCAAATGATCAGCCACTAGAATGGCTAAGTATGATCATATGTGGGCTTATGTATGATAAGGCCCTAGTTGGTCCATGAAACCCCAAATTAGGTAAGGTTCACTTTGAAAACAGAAGCTGATAGCAGCAGTGGTGTGGATTGGAAAAATCACAAGAATTCGTAGGAGTGGAATTAAATAGTGAATAAATTATGTAATCGAACCTTGATGAATCTACTTTCATATGGAAGTAACGAAACAATTATAGGAACAGTACAGAAAGAGATATTCGGGTTCTTGTGGAACAGGGTCAGAACAGTTTCTGGATTCACTGTTCCGCCTTTGGAAATTCACTATAAATTGACCAGAGATAATTATGGGTCATACCATATATGTATGGATTCCTCTCTGAGTCTAGTTTCCATAGAAACAAACGGCATCAGTATTGAAGCTCTATGCAGAGAGATATCCCAGTCGTAATGGGAAAAGATCAGTGTAGTCGACCCCTGTAACATGGGAGACTTTGACTAATAAACTGTATTAATTTGCCCGACCAAAAATTCTAGAAAAAAATCCATAGGTGGGGACATGAGTCTAGTTTCAGGGAAAAATCACAAAACTGATTTTTGAGTTGTGAAACTCAAGATATGATTTTTGAAGCGACTAGTACTCAGACTGGGCAGTGTCTGGAAAAATTTTTCAAAGTTTGTTAACATCTCGTGTCCGACTCCGGTGTCGGTCTCGGGTTCGGGGTGTTACAACTCACCTCCATAAACAATCGAAGGTGGAGATGTGGATCTTTCGTGGGTAAACCATTGAATTGTTCCACCATTTGGAGCATTTGAAATATCACTGGTTTCAATTCAAATTAGGTTGCCTCAATATCTAGCCTTCTAATTCCTGGATTTAACTCACTGAAAAGTGGCACAGCATATTGTCTAATGCATCGATCCCTATCATCAACAATGAGGATGGGATTTCGTACATGATTTGCTACATTACCTTGGTCTTGATTATGGTTTCCAAGGTCCATCTCGACTTTTCTTTGAGTTGTTCGTTCATGTCTTCTTTGTCTGAAAGTTTGCCCAATTTTAAGGTCTACAAGGATTAAATCGATAATCCAATCTATGCTCATAAACACCTGAAAAGAAAATCACAAAATTAAAAATAATAAGTTAGTAATGTTAGAAATAAACCAAATTGGAAGTAAATAATTTCATGAAAAGAAATGATTATGGCAACAGTTAACAATCCCCAGCAACGGTGCCAAAAACTTATAATGCGTAGTTTTACAACTGTTATGAAGAAATAAGTATTGAATTATGTCTCCGCAGGGATTGTATTTGTGCTAAGTCACCTAATTTGTAAAATTATATTAACAATTTGGTAAATAGAAAAACACAATATAGTTGAGAAGTGATGATTAAATATATTAAACTAAATGCAATGATCCCTAATGCAAATTATCCTAAGTATGCAAATTATATGAATCAGTTAGATTTTATCAAAATTAAACACAATTTGCAAAAATTATAACATAAATAAACTAGGACAATTACTTTAATTAAACTCAACTTATTATCAACATGCTTAATAACATCCGGAAAAACATTCCATGGCAACTCGATCTTTCAAGAGTTTGGAAACCACATTAGGTCCTTTCGGAATCCTTTACTTAGTAAATACGCATTTTACTAATCCTTATTTACTAAGGGTTTATTAACCTTCATGTGAGGTAACAGGGACGGGTTAGGTTTGAAACAGTTTAATCACACAAATCTAAAAACTATGCAGATAACAAAGCTTGGTTAGAGTTGTTATGCAACTTGCAATTTAATTGGGTTAGGATCTAAATTGAGCATGCACATTTCAATTATGCGCCCATTAGCCGTTGTCTAGTTAGGATCGCTCAGCTAATTCAGGTGCATTTAAATCACGTATGAATGAAATACATACTTGATTTTAATTGAAAACATGATCAATTGAGGGACAAACGTTATAAGCATGAATCAAATAAATATTATTTAATCATAGTAATCATCCTTGTAACACCCCTAACCCATAACCATTGCCAGAGTAGGGATACGAGGTATTACCGAACAATTCACAACATAAAGCATACATTTATCAAACATAAAGCATTTATTCTCATAAATCATTCAACACAATCACATTGTCCCTTATAAGGGCCTACAAGGGCTTAAACATGTTGTAGAAGTGGTTCGGGACTAAACGATAACATACAAAAATTTTTGGAAACTTTGAAAAGTTTCAACCATAAAAGGGTCACACGCCTGTGTGAATAGGGTGTGGCACACGCCCGTGTCTCTAGCCATGTGGAAACAGAGCATACATACTAACTTGGGTTACACCGCCAACCACACGCCCGTGTGTCTAGCCCGTGCCAAACTTGTAAGGTATATTGACTTATGCAACACGGTTAAGTCACACGCCCGTGTGCTAGACCGTGTGCCAATTAGGGGGTATACTGACTTGTACCACACGGCCAGTCACGTGCCCGTGTGTGAGACCATATGGAGTATACTGACTTCAATTCAATTTCAACAACAGGGGACACACGGCCGTGTAACATGACCGTGTGTCACACATGGCTGAGACACACGCCTGTGTGGACAAAAATAGGCCATTCGCAAGGCCAATTTTCCACCCCATCGTCAAAGTACCTACAGAAAGCAATATGGTACCATTTCATTATACAATAAGGCAGCTAAAATCATCAACCAAATACACAATTCATACCATTATAATTTCATCTATTCCAATTCTCAAATCACTACGATTTACTTAGCCAAATACATGCCAAAACAATATCAACAAATGGTTCATTTACCATAATTCACATAACCATTTTAACTTCCATAATGTCTTGGTTACAACCATGCCAAAACAAACCAAAATAAGCCATCACTCATGGCTATATTTAAACAAACCAAAACATATACATTTACAAGCCATTTTTAATAGCCAAACACACATGAATATTAACATCATTTACAAGCCAAATCTCATGACTATAATCACAACCAAAATACCACATCTAGCCTCTACATGCCATATACAATAAATATATAATTAAAAAGTACCAACTTAGATGTTTGATAGAGCAATGATGTTCCCGACGACTCCCGAATCTGAGCTAGTCTTGATTCACTATAAAACATAGAAAATAAGAGGAAGTAAGCTTCATAGCTTAGTAAGCTTGTATGTGAAATACTTAATTCATTGAATCAATGCAAATCAACCAATTACACATGAAAAAACCATATACACATCAACTAAAAACCTTTATCATGTCTCAAAACATGATCAAATATCATCTCATCGAACTTTCATTATTTAATACTCGAATAGGTTCTACACCTACCTGTATCGCCTCGTACTAACCTCTTCCTCAACCACATCATTCGTTTACCCATTGAACCATTTGGAATAGAAATCGGATACTCAGGAGTCTTGTACGATAAGTACCTATACCATGGCCCATAGCCAAATCAAGGTAACTTATTTGAAGAACTATAATCATGGCCCGAAGCCAAACCATCTGATATGCATGGCCAGAAGCCAAATCGATAAAATACCCACCCGAAATACTAATATCATGGCCCGAAGCCAACTCAACGTATCGCTTACTAACATATTAATAGTATCCAAAACTATTCTTACGGTTCAACTGGGCTTTCACACTTTTCGTTTCTATCATAGAATGCACTTGTAGAGTCGTTTTCACACTTCATACATTATCCATAATCCCGTTTTAATAATTTATGCAATATTAAAGTATTTTAACATACATTTATAATGTAATCATCACATATGAACTTACCCCATATTCAGAATTGACGGATTGGGTCGACTACTCGATAACCTTGCTTTTCCTCCAATCTAAACTCAAATTCTTTCTTTCTTGATCTATATGAATTCAACAATAACTTATTTAATAAACCATTTATTCAATTTGGTCCAAAACATACATTTAGGCTTATTTACACATTAGCCCCTAAACTTTCACACTTTTAATAATTTAATCCTTATTTCACAAAATACAAAATTCTCATAATTTTAATAAACCCAAGCTTGGACGAATTATTTCTAGGTCCCTAGTAGCCCAAAACTTTCATTTATTTCACATTTCAACCACACAATTTGCACATTCCACAATTTAATCCCTATTATGCATTTTTATCAAAAATCACTTTACAAAACATGAAAATCTATCATTAAGCTTTCATATTTCAACATTAAACATCAACGAACACATAGATTCAACAATGGAAACTCTCAAAATCTTTAATAGTTTTGAAACTAAAGGTATGGGCTAGCTAGATTGAGTTGCAACGATTACAAAAACATAGAAATCATCAAAAATCGAGCTAAAACAATACCTTAATCAAGCTAGGAGTGTGCCGAAATTTAGAAAGCTTCAAACCCTTTCTTCTTCCTTTGATATTCGGTCACCAAGGAAGAAGATGAACAAAATTTCATGTTTTGCTATATTTTAATTAACTTAATTACATAATTACTTATTTACCCTTAATGAATAAACGTAAAAATTTATAATGCATGTCCATTAATGTCCATTAACACTACCAATGGTCTAATATCATCATAAGAAATTCTAATTTAATAAATCATAGCAATTAAGCGCTTTAAACAAATAGTACGCAACTTTTGTATTTTACGCGATTAAGTCATTTAATCAAATTAAACAACCAATCGATAAAATTAGCTCACGAAATTTTCACACATATCAAATAACAATACTGAAAATGATATTAAAATAATTTTCCAACACAGGATTTGTGGTTTGGAAACCACTGTTCTAATATAGCTAAAATCGGGTTGTTACAACTCTTCCCCCTTTAGGGATTCTCATCCCTGAAAATCTTACCAGTGAATAGGTACGGATATTGTTTTCTCATAGCATCCTCAGGTTCCCATGTAGTGTAACAGCCTGATTTAGGGGCTAGTCAGAATAATGATTTCAGAACCACTAAACCATAGTTGAGGAAATTATTTAAAATATCATTTTATGTATTGTAGCATGATTAGATAAGTACATGAAATTTTTGGTGAATTAATTTTAGCGATTTCTGGCCTAATTGTGAAAAAAAGACTAAATCGCATAAAGTGCAAAAGTCCTATTGTGTTAGATAAGAGTGTCAATTGGCTAAAGAACCTAAATTGGGGGCCTTAAAGAGCAATTAGACCCTTAGGGAATAGGGTGGCTGACCATAGGGGGACAAATTGATGAGAAACTCAAAACTAGGTGGTGTTTTGGTTACCAATTTTGACTAGTTTTAAATAAAATAAAACAAAAAAAGGCTTCATCTTTTTATTTTCTTCTTCTGCAACCGATTTGCATCTTCAAATAGGGGTTTTAAGAGCTCAAAATATCAGCCATTAACATCCCTTACAAGTAAATCATTATAAGGTTATTCTTGATGATTTTTATATTTTTAGACTCATTCTAACATAATTTTTCTATGAAGGGGATTATTTTGCACAATGGTTGAGAGATTAGGGTTTTTCCATGAAAGCATATGTGTAGTTTTTTGAAATTTTATGGAAGAATATGAGTATTAGATGTGTAATAAATAACTTTTATGAAGGGATTTTTCATCAAAACCCTAATAGGGCCTATTTTGCATAAGTTGGAAATTTGTTGATAAGTGTAAGAAATAATGGAAATTTTGAATTGCTTCTAGTATAAAAAGTAATCAACTAGGCTTATAATATGAAGAAATTTGATGAAAATTGATTTTCGAGCATAGGGGTAAAATAGTCATTTTGTGAAAGTCTTGGGGCAAAATAGTCATTTTACCCAATTATGAACTTCGAGCATTAAATTGATACGCTGATGAAATAAATGAATTTTATTAATTTAGATCAAGAGAAACGTGATTCGGGTCTTGATCGGGGTAAGAACAAAGTTTACGAGGATTAAGCTCATCTTCAATCATTTTGTATCAAGGTAAGTACATATGTAAATAATGTGTTATTGAAGCTTACTTTGGTATATTTTAATAATATACATGTGTAATTAGCTTATTGTTGTTACGTATCTAAATTCTAATTGTTGCCATGAATGTTTAAATGACATGTTATGCGAGTAAATTACAATGTGATCAAATATGATACTATTCAATTAGATATGAAGCCCCGTTGAACCTTAGACATAGCATAGGATACAAAGAGGCAAGTTATGAAAATTATGTGGTCTGAACTCATAAATTGAGTCTGAGTTCATGAGATAAATGTTATAGGTAACGTGGATCCGGGTACTGATTTTGTGTACAGACTCGTGAGTGGCTGAATGAGCATATGTTACATGATAGCTATGGGGTCCGTGTCCTGACTTGATAAAGAGGCCCGTGAGTAACTCAAATGTGAGTGTTTCATAGCAAAAGGTAGCCCTAATTTCTTATATGGCATTTAGACGTAAATTCCTCACGTATCCTTATGTATTTGAGAGTTCAACGGGTAACCCGAAGATTTAGTTGGTGCATACTTTGATAAGGTATGTATACCAAACTCATGGTTAAGACCTGAGTAAAAGACTAGGTGTATTAAGTATACGTGAATGAAAAGTAGAGTAAGATAGAGATGTTAAGTGATTTATATCTTTTAAGCATGACAAGCTACTGTTGAATGAAAATGATTTTCTTATAATTACACTTTATTTGCATATATGTATGTAACGCCCCAATTTTTGAGATTTTCGGGATTTCTGTGATTTTCAATAAATTTTGGAAATTATGTGTTTTAACTGTCTGTAGTGGGTCTAAGTATGTCAGAGGGCCTTTAAAAGGGCCCAAGAGTAAATCCAATTCGAGGCAATTTCTGAATTCCCAATTTTAGAAAGAGAGAGTACTAGCGTTGAGGGCTTTTAGATTAAAGATGGTAAAATAGGGCACAAGGGACCTGTGGTAAACTAGCATGTGATGCCACATAAGGTATAGAGGGAGTGGCGTGTAGTTGTTTAGGGGGAGCCAAGGTTCGGGCCACAAGGTAAGCAAATAGGGTATTTATCTTTTTGTGAACAAAAAGGGGATGTGATGGAACTCAAGGGGGAACTCTGTTAGGGGGAGTTTAAGCTGGCAAGGGAATTGAGTAAGGATAAGATAAGGGAGGAAATTTAGGAGCTGATCAAGGAGCAAGAGTTGGCTGGTCAAGGGTCTTTAGCATAGGAAATTCGGCTAGGTCTATTGGGAGTTGTAATTTCGGCATTTAGGGAAAAGCTGTGCCATTTCTGACAATTATTTTCTCTTCTTCTTTTCTCCTCTTTTCATATATTTTCTCTTCTTCTTCTTTTCCTCTGTAGTCGAATCTTTCTACCATTCTACGCAACTCCACTTCCTTACCATTTGTTTCTAAGCCTTATAGCCGATTGCCATAAAAGTCGAAATCCCGAAAGCCTGTTTTTCTTCTGTGTTGATTTCTCCTAGCAAAATCCTCTAATTATTCTTCATATTTTTGGTCGATTCTCTCATCCTCTGAACCCCAAAGTCTTGTCTACAAAACCACTGTAAAACTCTCATATTTCATCTTTCTCTTCACTATTTCAAAAAAAGCCGAAAACCCCATAGTGTTAGGGGCATAGCCGAATCTTTAGACCTTTAAAGATTGGATTTCTGGTAACATTTGAGGGGTTAGATCTATATCGAAATTGAATAGGAACTAAAGTGGAATCATTGACTGAAGAAACTGGTGGTAAGTTTTCGAATCTATTCTTTATTTCGGGTTTTAGATAAGCCGAAACCCCTAAAGGCTTAGGGAGGCTGTCGATTGGGCCCTATGGCTCTTAGGGTTGTGACAATTGTTTTATTATGATGATAGTGTGATCTAGAGGCTGCTGATCAGAGGCTTGGACAAGTGGAACGACTGGATCTAAACCTAGTCGCTAGATTCGGAAAAAGGTAGGATCTCTAGTGCCTAAAGTGTTGATGGTCGACTTTTGGGTAAGGAGTTTTGTATACAAGTTGTTATGGATTCATAGAAATCGTCAGCGTTTCGTCGCAAACAGGTGTGTAAACGACACTCACTCATAGACTAGATCGGCAAAGGTCGAAAAGCCGAAATGCCAAAAAGCCGGTATTTTTGTGATAGGATTGCAGAGTGCGTAATTTCGTGCACTTCGGTACATTTGGGCTTAATGGGCCGAAAACGGGATAATGGGCCAACGGGCCCAATTTGGTAAGAATGCTCGGTAAGTGTTTCTATTGATGCGATAATGGCTGTAGTATGTATGTAAACCCTAAAATAGGTAAATTTACTAAAATACCCTAAGTATGAAAATCATCATTATACCCCTAGGTACAAAATGACCATTATACCCTTAGGGTTGATTTTGACTGAAATGCATGATATTCTGATTCTGTTTGTTGTATTTCATGACATGTATATCTGTTGCATGGGATATGGGTTATAATAATGGAGGAAGCATTCTGGTGGCTCTGCCACAAAAATCTATTTCTGGTGGCTCAGCCACAAATATCTGTTTCTGGTGGCCCTGCCTCAATTATTTGTATCTGGTGACTCTGTCACAATATCTGTTCTGGCAACCATGCTGCATACTTGTGATGTGTAAACGGATGGGTGGGTCGAGTAGTCTCCCCACATGGTGTAAGGTTGGCACGGGGGTGTCTACGGATGGATATGGGTTGGGTTTTCTGCATACATGATATCTGTTCTGTTTTTGTTATGGGCCTATAGGCTTCATTCTGAATTCTGTATAAGGCTAAGGCCCAACTTAAGTTGTTTCTGTGGTTTGAACTGATCTGGACTATGGTTGGGTTAATTTACACACTGAGTTTCCCCAAACTCACCCCTTAATTTTATCCATGCAGGTAACCCCCAACCATAGTGGACTTGGAGCTGTGAGGGATTCGGAGTGGCCATACGTACTGCAAACTTGATTTTCTTCTTATAATTTAATTAGTTTTCATTTACTTTTATGATTTGGGTTTTAAGTTGTAATAAGGCCGCTTTAATGATTTTAAATGGTTTTAATATGTTTTACTAGAATAGGTATGATATTATCTTAATCGCTGAAACTGATTAGTTTTAGGGCGCATTTTCAAAAATAGTAATTGATTTTAAAATATCACAACAACAAAGCAAAACTTTCGCAACGAAATTTTTTTCCAAAATTAATCATTTTTCCTTAAACTAGACTTAATTGAATTGGTTTCCTAAGAACATACACTAAGTTAAGGTGTGGCAATGGTGGCATGCATGTCTAGGATTGGATCCGAAGAGAGTTTGGTACTTAAGCAGTCCGATGGACTCACCTCCTCTTTTCCGGTATCCTACCTGGTGCACAGCTTCCATTCACTTTAACTTAAAACGAAAATACTCTTAACGCCAAGAAAGATTTTAGATAAAACATGAGTTTTTCAGTAATGTTTCAATGTGACATGCTGGATTCGACCGTAATGTCTGGGCCGGGTTTGGGGTGTTACATTTAGTGGTATCAGAGCTATGTTGCAACAATTCGACTGTGGATCGAGTCCGAAAATCTTTTCAAAACTTAGGCCTAAGAAGGGTATTTTTGGAAATGGTTTTGAAAAGTTCTTTTCAAAGATGTTTTACAAGGTATACATGTTAAAATGGTTTAAGTTTTTTCTGGGTTTTTGAAATTTGATAACCAAAGAGGTGGCACACCGAATCTTCGGCCCAAGTCTGTAAGTATTAGTCTGAATTTTCTTGAATATTTTGAATTATCCGCTATATACCTGTAATGAAACCCTATGATACTTTAGTTAGGATGATATTGGAACGGTAGAATTTTTTGATAGATAGACTAAAAACTGTAGCTGGACTGCGTTTCCACGAAAAAAACAAACCGTGAATTACTGTCTGTTCATAAAACATCTATAATAAACACTGAAATATTTAATGGATGCATAAAATTCGTAATTAGATAATACGACATGAGTACGAGGGCAACACGTGGAAGGGGCCGTGGACGTGGCCGAGGTAGTACACAGGCTTGATCTTTGTCTTCAGGGCATATGCCGGCGGCAGATGCACCAGTACCACCGGCAACGAAAGTGGAATCTCATGATCAAGGTGCAGGGGATGACGCCCTATCACAGGCAATGCTGCGTGTTTTGGAAAGGGTTACCAGGGCAAGCACGGATAATGGAGTTCGAGGGTCTATTTCTAAGCGACTCCGGGTTTACGGAGCAGAGATCTTTAGGGGAGTGTCGGGAGTAGCCCTGAATGTGGCCGAATATTGGTTAGAGGCCACGAAACAAATTATGGATGATTTGGACTGCTCTGTGGTGCAGAAGCTGAAGGGAGCCATCTCATTGCTACGGGATGAGGCTTATCAGTGGTAGCTTACTGTGAGAGATGGGACCCCCACTGACAGGGTGACTTGGAAGCTGTTTAAGACGGTCTTCAAGGGAAAGTATGTTAGGGCGAGTTATGTGGACGTCCGCAGGAAAGAATTCCTGAATCTGGTTCAATGAGGTAAGATAGTTGCTGAGTACGAGGTTGAGTTCCTGAGGCTGAGCTGGTATGCCATTGGGATAGTCGCTACGAGTATGAACGTAGTGTGCGCTTCGAGTATGGTCTTAGAGATGAACTGAGGGTGCTAATTGCTCCACAGAGGGAGCGTGACTTTGTCGCTTTGGTGGAGAAAGCTAAGATAGTGGAGGAGGTAAAGCGCACAGAAAAATAGAATCATGAAAAGGATCGGAACCGTTTTTGGAGGGATTCAGGACCCTTGCATGGTGCAAATAGGAGTGCTAAAAGGGCAAGAGTAAAAGAGCCAGTTCGAGCAGTTTTGATGAATATTATTAGACCACAAGTTTGTAGGGACTGTGATAAGGAACATCTGGGCGAGTGTAGGAAATGCTCTGGTGCTTATTTTCGGTGTGGGTCTATGGAGCATAAAGTCAAGGACTTTCCTCAGAAAATAGATCAGGTTCAGGTTGCGAAATTGAGGGTTGCTCAACCAGTGGGAGGTGGACCACAACCAACGAGAGCACGTGGTCAAGGTAGGGGCAGTAATGGAAATGGTCATGGACGAGGAGCACCTGGCGGGGGTGCCGGAGATGCTGAGGCTCAACAACTGGCATTGGTGTATGCAGCTCGTCGTCGAGAGGAGGGTGATGCACCCGACATTATAACTGGTACGTTTTTTATTTCTAGCATGCCGTACACTGCTTTGATAGAAATTGGATCTACTCATTCGTATGTTGCATGTGCCATATCTGGGTCACTGGGTGTGCACTCTGAGGAGACTGTGAGTGGGGTATCAGTACTAAGTCCTTTGGGTCACTCGGTTAGGGTAGACAAACTGTATAAGGACGTACCTATAGAAACTCAAGATAGGATATTCACTGGAGACTTGATGGAATTATCGTTCGGAGAATTCGATCTCATCCTGGGGATGGATTGGCTGGTTAAGCATAGGGCAACTCTGGACTGTGCAGCTAAGCGAATGGTGTTAAAAACCGCGGAGGGTGAGGAGGTTATGATGATAGGTGAATGAAGTGATTATTTGTCTAATGTGGTGTCAGCGTTGAGAGCCGAGAAGTGGATTCGTAAAGGCTGTGAGACGTATTTGGCATTTGTAAGTCAGTCGAAGATTGGAGGTTTGACGGTGGATAAAGTTAGAACCGTTAAGGAATTCCAAGATGTTTTTCCATAAGAGCTCCCGGGGTTGCCTCCGAACCAAGAAGTCGAGTTTGGAATTGACTTGTTGCCTGGAATGGCACCAATGTCCATCGCACCATACAATATGGCACCGAAAGAGTTAGTGGAGCTGAAAGCACATATTCAATAGTTGTTGGATAGAGGCTTCATTAGGCCGAGTATGTCCCCGTGGGGAGCACCGGTATTGTTTGTGAAGAAAAAGGATGGGACGATACGGATATGCATCGATTATCGGTAGTTGAATAAACTAACGATTAAGAATAAGTACCCTTTGCCAAGAATAGATGACTTGTTCGACCAACTTAGAGGAGCTTCAGTATTTTCCAAGATTGATCTTCGATCTGGATATCATCGATTAAAGGTCAAGGAGGTGGATGTTCATAAGACGACATTCAGGACTCGGTATGGTCATTACGAGTTTTTGGTCATGCCATTTGGGTTGACGAACGCTCCTACAGCATTTATGGATCTGATGAATCGGGTATTCCAACCAATCTTGGACCAATTTGTTGTCGTTTTTATTGACGATATTCTGGTGTATTCTAAAACTGAAGAGAAACATGATGAACATCTTCGCATTATGTTGCAAGTTTTGAGTTTATGCGAAATTTAGTAAATGCGAATTCTGGTTGAGGGACGTAACCTTTTTAGGTCATGGTGTCTTTGCTGAGGGGATCAAGGTGGACCCTCAAAAGATCGAAGCGATTCTGGAGTGGAAGCCAGCTAGGTCGGTGTCAGAAATTCAGAGTTTCCTGGGTTTGGCAGGGTACTATAGAAGGTTTGTGGAAGGTTTTTCTGTGTTGGCAGCACCATTGACAAAGCTTATAAGGAAAGGAGTACTATTTGTTTGGACCGAGAAGCAACAGGAAGCTTTTGAAAAGTTGAAGGAAGTTTTGACCAAGGCACCTATTTTGATTCAACCGGAGTCTGGGAAGGATTTTACCGTGTATAGTGACGCATCACATGTGGGTTTGGGCTGTGTGTTGATGCAAAAGGGTAAGGTGGTTGCTTATGTGTCGCGACAGCTTAAACCTCACGAACTGAACTATCCTACTCACATTTTAGAATTGGCCGTAGTAATCTTTTCACTTAAGATTTGGAGACACTACTTGTACGAAGAAAAATGTGCCATATACACGGATCATAAGAGTCTCAATTACCTGCTAACTCAGAAGGAGTTGAATTTGAGGCAGCAAAGATGATAGAATTGCTTAAGGACTATGATTGTTCGATTGAGTATCACCCAGGGAAGGCTAATATGGTAGCCGATGCTCTAAACCGTAGAGCTGTATCTGATCTGAGAGCAATGCTCGCTTGTTTGAGTCTGTATGATGATGGCAGTCTGTTTAGCTGAATTGCAAGCAAGGCCAACCTAGGTGGATCAGATTAAGGAAAAGCAGTTGAAGGATGAGTCTTTGGTTGGTAGGTTCCAACAAGTTGAGAAAGGGGAAACTTCCGAGTTTGGGTTGAATAGCGAAGGAGTTCTGCATTTTCGAGGGAGAATTTGCGTTTCAAAGGACTCTGACTTAAGGTAATCAATACTGAAAGAAGCTCATGGAGGACTTTGTGCTATGCATCCTGGAGGAAATAAGTTGTACCACGACTTACGAGAATTGTATTGGTGGCCTTGGCTTAAACGAGAAGTAACAGAGCTTGTTGGGAAATGCCTGACCTGCCAGTAGGTGAAAGCTGAGCATCAACTACTTGCAGCCAGTAAAGATACCACTTTGGAAGTGAGAGAGGGTAACCATGAACTTTTTGAGTGGGCTACCCTTGACACCGACGTAGAAGGATTCGGTTTGGGTGATCGTGGATAGGTTGACCAAGTCTGCTCATTTCATACCTGTCTGCATTGATTATTCACTTCAGAAGTTAGCCAAATTGTATGTGGCAAAGATTGTGCGACTTTATGGAGTGCCAGTATCAATTATTTCTGATCAAGATCCTAGGTTCACATCTCAGTTCTGGCAAGAGTTACATGAGGCGTTGGGAATGCGATTGAACTTTAGAACGGCTTTTCATCAGCAGACGGATGGTCAGACGGAAAGGGTTATTCAGATTTTGGAAGACATGTTGAGGGGTTGTGTTATCGATTTCCAAGGTAGTTGGGAAGATTACTTGCCATTGGCAGAGTTTGCATATAACAACAGTTATCAGGTGAGTATCCAAATGGCACCATATGAAGCACTGTATGGACGTAGGTGTCGTACACCTAGATGTTGGACTGAGTTGGGAGAATGACAGGTTCTTGGACCTGAGTTGGTAGCAGATACTGAAGATAAGGTCAGGATAATTAGAGATCAGTTAAAGGAAGCATCTGATAAGAAAAAACCGCATGTTGATTTGAAGCGTAATGAGATTGAGTACTCAGTAGGTGATATGGTCTTCTTGAAGGTTTCACCTTGGAAGAAGATATTAAGGTTTGGTAATAAGGGCAAGTTGAGTTCGCGATTCATCGGGCTTTATCGAGATCTTAAGCGTGTAGGTCCAGTGGCTTATCAATTGGAATTACCTCCAAAGTTAGACAGGATTCACGACATTTTTCACGTCTCCATGTTAAGGCGATACCATTCTGACCCTACTCATGTCGTGCCGGTTGCAGAGATTGAGGTGCGGCCAGATTTGACTTTCGAGGAAGAGCCTGCAGATACTGGATCGTGATGTTAAGGTTCTAAGAGGGAAGTCAATTTCCTTGATAAAAGTGCTTTGGCGTAATCATGGCAAGAGGAAGCCACATGGGAGCCAAAAAAAGCGATGCGACAACAATACCCACATCTGTTTGAATCAGGTAAAATTTCGAGGACAAAATTTCTTTAAGGAGGGTATAGTTGTAACGCCCCAATTTTTGAGATTTTTGGGATTTTTGTGATTTTCTATAAATTTTGGAAATTATGTGTTTTAACTGTCTGTAGTAGGTCTAAGAATGTCAGAGGGCCTTTAAAAGGGCCCAAGAATAAATCCAATTCGAGGAAATTTTCAAATTCCCAATTTTAGAAAGAGAGAGTACTGGCGTTGAGGGCTTTTAGATTAAAGATGGTAAAATAAGGCAAAAGGGACCTGTGGTAAACTGGCATGTGACGCAACATAAGGTATAGGGGGAGTGGCATGTAGTTGTTCAGGGGAAGCCAAGCTTCGGGTCACAAGGTAAGCAAATAGGGTATTTATCTTTTTGTGAACAAAAAGGAGATGTGATGGAACTCAAGGGGGAACTCTGTTAGAGGGAGTTTAAGCTGGCAAGGGGGTTGAATAAGGATAAGATAAGGGAGGAAATTTAGGAGCTGATCAAGGAGCAAGAGTTGACCGGCCAAGGGTCTTTAGCATAGGAAATTCGGCTAGGTCTATTGGGAGTTGTAATTTCGGCATTTGGGGAAAAGCTGTACCATTTCTGACAATTATTTTCTCTTATTCTTTTCTCCTCCTTTCATCTATTTTCTCTTCTTTTTCTTTTCCTCTATAGTTGAATCTTTCTACCATTCTACCCAACTCCACTTCCTTACCATTTGTTTCTAAGCCTTATAGCCGATTGCCATAAAAGTCGAAATTCCGAAAGCCTATTTTTCTTCTGTGCCGATTTCTCCTAGCAAAACCCTTTGATTCTTCTTCATCTTTTTTGCTGATTCTATCATCCTCTGAACCCAAAAGTCTTGTCAACAAAACCACTGCAAAACTCTCATATTTCATCTTTCTCTTCACTATGTCAAAAAAAGTCAAAAATCCCATAGTCTTAGGGGCATAGCTGAATCTTTAGACCTTTAAAGATTGGATTTCTTCTAACATTTGAGGGGTTAGACCTGCATCATAATCGAATAGGAACTAAAGTGGAATCATTGACTGCAGGAGCCGGTGGTAAGTTTTCAAATCTATTCTTTATTTTGGGTTTTAGAAAAGCCGAAACCCCTAGAGGCTTAGGGAGGCTATCGATTGGGCCCTATGGCTCTTAGGGTTGTGACAATTGTTTTATTGTGATGATAGTGTGATCTAGAGGCTGCTGATCAGAGGCTTGGACAAGTGGAACGACTGGATCTAAACCTAGTCGCTAGATTCGGAAAAAGGTAGGATCTCTAGTGCCTAAAGTGTTGATGGCCGACCTTTGGGTAAGGAGTTTTGTATACAAGTTGTTATGGATTCATAGTTAACGTATTGGTAACTGACTGTAGGCAACTGGTGTGTGTGGAACTCATCAGCGTTTCGTCGCAAACAGGTGTGTAAACGACACTTACTCATAGACTAGATCGGCAAAAGCCGAAAAGCCAAAATGCCAAAAAACCGGTATTTTGAGACTTGCGGGCGTACGAGCGCTCGTGAGATGGTTTGAATGGCTATTCCTAGTAATCTCAAGTGATAGGATTGTAGAGTACGCAATTTCGTGCACTTCGGTATATTTGGGCTTAATGGGACGAAAACGGGATAATCGGCCAACGGGCCCAATTCGGTAAGAACGCTCAGTAAGTGTTTCTGTTGATGCAATAATGGCTGTAGTATGTATGTAAACCCTAAAATTGGTAAATTTACTAAAATACCCTAAGTATGAAAATCACCACTATACCCCTAGGTGCAAAATGACCATTATACCCCTAGGTGCAAGATGACCATTATACCCTTAGGGTTGATTTTGACTGAAATGCATGATATTCTGATTTTGTTTGTTGTATGCCATGACATGTATATCTGTTGCATGGGATATGCGTTATAATGATGGATGAAGCGTTCTGGTGGCTCTGATACAAAAATCTGTTTCTGGTGGCCCTGCCACAATTATCTGTATCTGGTGACTCTGTCACAATATCTGTTCTGGCGGCCATGTTGCAAACTTGTGACGTGTAGACGGATGGGTGGGTCGAGCAGTCTCCCCACATGGTGTAAGGTTGGCACGGGGGTGTATACGGATGGATATGGGTTGGGTTTTTTGCATACATGATATCTGTTCTATTTCTGTTATGGGCCTATGGGCTTTATTCTGAATTTTGTATAGGGCTAAGGCCCAACTTAAGCTGTTTCTATGGTTTGAACTGATCTGGACTATGGTTGGGTTAATTTACATGCTAAGTTTCCCCAAACTCACCCCTTAATTTTATCCATGCAGGTAACCCCCAACCATAGTGGACTTGGAGCTGTGAGGGATTCGGAGTGGCCACACGTACTGCAAACTTGATTTTCTTTTTATAATTTAATTAGTTTTCATTTACTTTTATGATTTGGGTTTTAAGTTGTAATAAGGCTACTTTAATGATTTTAAATGGTTTTAATATTTTTTACTAGAATAGGTATGATATTATCTTAATCGCTGAAACTGATTAGTTTTAGGACGCATTTTCAAAAACTGTAATTGATTTTAAAATATCACGACAACAAAGCAAAACTTCTGCAACGAAAATGTTTTCCAAAATTAATCATTTTTCCTTAAACTGGACTTAATTGAATTGGTTTCCTAAGAACATACACTAAGTTAATGTGTGGCAATGGTGGTGTGCATGTCTAGGATTGGATCCGAAGGGAGCTTGGTACTTAAGCAGTCCGATGGACTCACCTCCTTTTTTTTGGTATCCTACCTGGTGCACAGCTTCCATTCAGTTTAACTTAAAGCGAAAATATTCTTAACGCTAAGAAAGATTTTAGATAAAACATGAGTTTTTTAGTAACGCTTCAACGTGATATGCTGGATTCGGCCGTAACGTCTGGGCCGGGTTTACGGTGTTACAACTATGCTTCCACGCTTACCCTCCTTTCTTTTCTTTCCTTATAGTGCCGCCAAGCTAGCATCGGGGATCCAATGACATCAAAAGCTTCGATCACACTACCACTCAAGACCTTGGTATAGCTAGTTTCATTATTTTGTTTTCTGGCATGTATAAGGACTCGAGTCTTTGTTTAGTGTTTTGTTAGTTAGCCATAATGTGTTGGCTCATATGATGAATATGATACTCATTTTGTATAAGGCCATGGATGATAGTCAATACTCATTTTGATTTATAAATTAAAGATGATATTTTCATGGATAAGTAAATTGCATAATGAAATGTTGTCCATTGTGGTTATTTTGGCTATGTGATGTGCCCTTATGTTAGTATAGAGTGATTTTTGTGCAGGTTACATAAGTAAGGGTGACAAAAAGGCCTAGTAAATTGCCTTATTTTGTCAACATGGGTAGGCACACGAGCGTGTGTCTAGGCCGTATGTCACACACGGTTCACCACATGGGCGTGTGATATGGTCGTGTGTCCCCTGTACGTAAGAATTGTAAGTTAGTATAAATGGTGTGTGAAGGGCACGGCCTAGCACACGGGCATGTGCCTTGGTCGTGTGGCCCTTAAGGATTGCTGACATCAGAAACAGAATGTCCAAGTTACTAGACAAGAGCTAGGACACGGGCTAGAGACACGATCGTGTTCCAGGCCATGTGAAAACCCTTGTAGGTGTGCATTTAGAATTAATTCCATACGGGTTTAGGACACGAGCATGTCCCTGTATTGCTTAGGCTATGTAAGCCACACGGGCCAATAACATGACCATGTTGAAATGTCACACGGGCGTGTTGCCCCTCCCATACGAGCGTGTGCCCCTATGTTAAGAGTTGTTTTCAGAGTTCTTTAAAGGACTCGGATTGTTTCTAAATGGGTTCCAATGTAAGTTTGAGGCTTAGTAGGCTGTTATTAAGGAGTTTATAAACAAAATTGAAAAGTTTTAATTTAACCATGTTTTGGTGTTATGAAAATGTCTATATGCATAATTTTAAGTTAGGTAATGCCTCATATTCCAACCCAGTGTGGGGCACAAGTATGGGGTGTTACATGTAGTGGTATCAGAGCTACGGTTTAGTCGGTTCTTAGACTAACGTAGTGTGTGCACGAGTCTAGCTATACATGCCAGAAATAAATTTTGATAGTGTGACGACTCCTGATCTTTTAAATTGTGTTTTCATATAGTAATAGATCCCGATCAAACTATGGTGAACAACGTAGAAAGTAATGTGCCAGCCCCTGCCGAAGGGGCGGTGCCATCCGATAACTGACCTCCCATGGTTAGTCAGGGAGGAGGAGAAGGGGCTCGGAAGGCCTTTTTCCACATGATGAATGAGTGGTACATGGAGTTCGTCCGAGCGAACGCAAATGCTCAACCCCCTCCACCCCCACCTATTCCTCAACCTGTCCCCGTAGTACCCTAGGGTATGTGTAACATCCCAAAATAGGGACTAGTCAAAATAGTGATTTTGGAAACACAAATCTGACATCAAAATATTTATTTTATGATTATTATGAGGCTTACAATATGAGAATATGCCTGTGTTAAAGTTTCATGAAGGAATTCTTTAAGTAAGGGCCCAATTGGAAAATTAGGGACTAAATTGAATAAATTGCAAAACTTGGATTCTAGAAGCAATTTGCATGAAATTTCCTTAGATTATAAAATAGAAGGTCTTGGAGAGCAATTTACCCATTTTTTTGTTTTTGGACAAAAATAGGCTTGCATGGATGAAATTTCAAAGAAAGGGCTTAAGGGTATTTTGGTCATTTGGCATATTAATGAAATAAAATGGGAAAAAGAAGGCAAAAATCAGCCATTCTTCTCCCTTGTCCAGCCGAAATTCATAATCCACTATAGTTAGGGTTTCCAAGCTTTTCAAGCTCATTAGTAAGTGCTCCCAAGCCCTGTTTTTAATGTTCTTTGTAATTTTGAGATCCGGTAGCTTACTCTCTCCATTTCTACCCATATTTCATGCTAGGGTTCATGTTTAAAAATTTACCCATGCATGAGTTACTTGTATTTTATTGTTTTATGGACGAATATGAAAATTTGAGGTGTGTTAAACAACTTTTCCTAGGTGATTTTCATGAAAAACCCCTAAATAGACCTTTTTGCAAAAGTTTAAAATGTGTGGTAGAAATGTGAAAATAATGGAAAATGTGGGCTACCATAAGAGGGAAAAGTGTTCGGCTAGGCTTGAGTAAGGTAGAAATTGAATGTGTTTCATTATACGGGCCTAGGGACTAAATGGTAAAAATGTGAAAGGTTTGGGGCAAAACGGTTATTTAGACCGGGGTGGAATTTAGACTTGAAATGTATAATGTGAAGTGTTAATGATCTATTTTTATTTTTATGGACCCCGAGGAACAAATTCTGGAGGTCGATTGAGGAAACCGAAAGGTTTTGGAATAACCGAAACACGACACTGAAACGAATACCAGGTAAGGTCGCATAACTTAAAGTAAACACTCAATGTGCCTAATTATATTATTTATGAAAGCATGATGATTTCATTTATTAATAACATGAAATTCTATGAAATGCATGTTTAAGTATGAAATGTGATAAATGTCTCAGTTGAGGTTAAAAAGGGAATTCGATGGATAAACCATGATTGACATGTGTAATGATGTCTTGCATGTGTAGCAGTAAGGATTTAGCCAGACGGGTAATCCGTTGATCTTATTTATAAAAGGATCTAGCCCGGAGGGGCGTTCCTTTGAATGGTCGAGCCTCCCAAAGAATATGTGTGCATTGTGGATATAGCCCGGACGGGTAATCCGATTAGGATCTGAATTTAGCCTGGACTGGTAATTCAGATCTAAGCTCAATAAAGGTGTTTTTCATTATAAGGGATTTATCCTGGACTGGTAATCCCGATATTACCTTATGAGTTCATAAAATGGGGGATTTAGCCTAGACTTGTAATCCCGCCATAAGATGTGAAGTTCGCGGGAGTGCATATCTGAAATGATCATTGTACGAATCGACGGTAAATGGATATTCCATCGAGATTTCCTAGAAACTGAATGAGATTAATGTGACATATATATATAAACAAATGAGATGTTTAATGATGAGCTCATCTAAGATAACTTTCATAGTGTATTGTTATGTGACTAACTCATTGATTAAGTGTAACTGATAGGGAAGTCATCCTATGCTCATTGAATTTATTACCCAATTTGATTGCATGCTAATTACTCGGTAAGATTACTTTCTGGTTATTCGAGCTTTCTAAGCATGAAAATGGTTACCCCTCTCTTTTCCCTGTCTCTCACAGAGCTCGAGGACTCGTAAAGATTGGAAGACGGTTGGAAAGTCAGCATACTATCAAATAGACCAGCTTTGGTATAAAGACATTTTTAAATTTTTCAATGGCATGTATAGGTCTTTTGAGTATTTTTTTATATGTGTCATTTGATTTACCAAACGAAGGCTTGTAAAGATAAATCTATCTTTTTGTTTATGGCCATATAGATCGGCTTGTTTTGAAGTAGGATATGACCTACAAAATTTCCATGCAAGTTTGTAATCATGTACGATGGTTGAATTCCAATTGGCAATGAGTCATAAGAATGAGCCAATCATGAATGTATTAAAGTGGTATAACAACACATAAATACAAGATGGGAAATAACCTAGCATGTATGAAACCAATGATATGAGGTTTCATGCAATGAGTTTTTGGAAAGATCATTTGTGAGAGCATAATTTTTACTTTGTTTTTAATAATCATTAAGTATAAGTATTAAAAGGGGATGACCATAGGCTTGGAAAATAGCCTAATAGGGTCTACACGGTTGGGTACACGGGCGTGTCCCTAGGCCATGTGTGACACACGTGCCACCGTGGGCGTGTGGCATGATCGTGTGTCCCCTGCATCTAAAATTGTAAGTCTGTTAAATGAACGCGGGCTAGACACACGGGCATGTGTCTTAGCCGTGTGAATTTAACAGAATGCTCAAGTCTTGGACACGGGGTGATTGCACAGGCATATCCCAAGTCACACGAGCGTGTGACACTTCAAGTTAAAAGAAAATTTCCAAGGTGCCCAAACTTTATCAAACATTGTCGGTTTTGTCTCACACTGTCTCTAGGTATGTTTTAGGTCTCGAAGGCCTATTTAAGGGAAAGGATATACATATTTGAAAAGTTTTAAATTAGAGCGCAATTTAGTGACTTGATTTAATATGTTTATGAACGTGAAATCCTGGTAATGCCTCGAGCCCTATCCTGGCGTCGGATACGGGTGAGGGATATTACATTTAATGGTATCAGAGCTACAATTTAGTTGATCTAGGACTACCGTAGAGAGTATTGAGGTTTTCTATACATGCCATATTCGAATATTGATAGCGTGACATTTCCTAACTGTTTAAATTATTTTGAATATAGTAAATGTCTTCCAATCAAGCACAAGATGAGTCCGAGGGAGTCGAGAGCCATGCTCCAGCTTCCGTACAACGACCTGTATCTAGAAGTAGTAGAAGACTTATGTTTGAAGGCCGGGAAGACGCCCGAGCTGCCTTCTATGATATGATAGACGAATGGTTTGGGGATTACCTGAGGAATCGCCACAACATACCAAGACCTCCCCGCCCCCTAACCAACCTGATGAGGATGTGCCACGAGGTATGGCACCTGTAAGAATTGGTAAAGCCCCTGTTGATAAGCCTAGAAAGTATAGGGCTGAGGAATTTAGAGCTAAAGTTGATGATGATGCTGAAAGAGCAGAGTTTTGGCTCGAGAACACTACACGGGTGTTAGATGATTTGTCGTGCACACCTGAGGAGTGTTTGAAGTGTGTCGTGTCCTTCTTGAAAGGTACTGCGTATCATTGATGGAAGACTATATCCTCGATAGTGCCAAAGGAAAATATCACTTGGGATTTCTTCCAAGCAGAGTTTAGGAAGAAATACATTAGCCAAAAGTTTCTAGACTCAAAGCGAAAGGAGTTCCTGGAACTCAAACAAGGGAACAAGACTGTAGCAGAATATGAACGAGAGTTCATTAGGTTAAGTCAATATGCAACTGAAAGGGTCCAAACCGAGTCGAAAATATGTAAACGCTTCGAGGAAGGTCTGAACGAGGAAATTAAGTTGTTGATTGGGATCCTTGAAATACAGGGGTTTACCGCATTGGCTGATCGGACCAAGAAGGCCGAGGAGCTTAACAATGAAAGAAAGTAAGCAAAGAGAGAGGCCCGAGTCACAAGCAAGTGGTCCAGTGGTAAAACACTCTCGTTTCCCACAAAGAAATCAATGAGCCAGCATGAACGCTCCATTTCATCATTAGGATATTCGGGTAAAGCAAGAAGCTCTAAACGATGAAGCCAAAAGTCTTCCTCCCCAGTGGTAACTAGTGTGGAGAGTGTAGATGATCAAGAACCGAAGTGTAAGAGTTGCAACAAATTTCACTACGAAGAATGCTGAGTGAAGAGCGGTGCATGTTTTAGATGTGGATCTCTTGACCACTTTCTTAGGGACTGCCCAGAGTGAGTCGAGAAAGAAGTGGAAGTAGCCCCAAATTCGAGTACTCTCATTTCACGAGGTAGACCTTCGAGATATCCTGAAAGTGCCAGTGGCAGTCGAGTTACGGCTAAAAATGCTTCAAAACTAGAGGCTCGAGCCCCAACAAGAACGCATGCGATACGTGCCCGAGAGGAAGCCTCTGCCCCTGATGTTATCACATGTACTTTTTCTCATTTCGATATATGTGTTATTGCCTTAATTGACCCGGGTTGACGCATTCATACATTTGCATGAGCTTGGTATCTAGAATGAACATACTCATTGAGCCTACGGAATTTATTATTAAAGTGTCGAACCCGCTAGGCAGATCAGTCATGGTTGATAAAGTCTGTAAGAATTTTCCTTTGACAATTCAGAGTCATTGTTTTCCGGCTAATCTTATGTTGTTACCATTTGATGAATTTGATGTAATACTTGGTATGGATTGGTTAGCACTGCATGATGTAATTGTAAATTGTGGTAGTAAGTATATTAAATTCAAATGCCCGGATGGTAAGATTCTACGGGTTGATTTAAGAGAGTTGGTCACTCCTCTGGTAGTGATCACGGCAATGGTTGCTCAGAGATATATGAGAAAAGGGTATGAAGCCTACCTTACAATTGTATTGAACACTAAGGAAACAGAGTTGAGGATTGAGTCTTTGCCTATAGTATGTGAGTACCCAGATGTATTTCCAGAAGGATTACCCGGATTACCTCCTAAAAGGGAAATACAATTTGGTATTGAGCTAGTGCCAGGGACAGCTCCTATTTCAATTACTCTGTATAGGATGGCACCAACTGAACTAAGAGAGTTGAAAGCACAGTTGCAAGAGCTGACGGATAAAGGTTTTATAAGGCCGGGCTTTTCACCTTGGGGTGCTCCCTTTCTATTTGTAAGGAAGAAAGATGGTTCGATGAGGTTATGTATAGATTACCACCAACTGAACAAGGTAACTATCAAGAATAAGTGTCCTTTACCAAGAATCAACGATTTATTCAATTAGTTGAGAGGA
The DNA here is from genome assembly GCF_007990345.1 of Gossypium hirsutum. Lineage (NCBI taxonomy): Eukaryota > Viridiplantae > Streptophyta > Magnoliopsida > Malvales > Malvaceae > Gossypium > Gossypium hirsutum. The sequence continues at coordinate 53,446,030 of NC_053426.1, read as the reverse complement.
GCCACCGTGTTCTCTAAGATAGACTTGAGGTCTGGCTATTATCAGCTGCGAGTTAAAGAATTGGATGTACCTAAGATAGCTTTCAAAATAAGGTACGGTCATTATGAATTTCTCGTCATGCCGTTTGGGTTAACGAATGCACCGGCCGTATTCATGGATCTAATGAATAGGATCTTCCATCCATATTTGGATAAGTTTGTCATTGTGTTCATTGACGATATCTTGATTTATTCCAAAGATGAGTCAGAACATGCAAATCACTTGAGAATTGTGTTGCAGACTTTATGGGAAAAGCAGTTGTATGCTAAGTTTACCAAGAGTGAGTTTTAGCTTCAAGAAGTTAGATTTTTGGATCATATTGTTTCAGGTGAAGGCATCCGAGTCGATCCAAGTAAGATTTCTGCTATCATTGAATGGAAACCACCTAAAAATGTAACTGAGGATAGAAGCTTTTTGGGCTTAGCCCGTTACTATCGAGGATTTGAGAAAGGATTCTCCATGATAGCGACTCCGATGACGAGATTGTTACAGAAAAATGTTAAGTTTGAATGGACGAAAAAGTGTCAACAAAGTTTTGCGAAGTTAAAGACACTGTTAACTGAAGCTCCTGTTTTAGTATTGCCTGAGTTGGGAAAAGAATTTGTAGTCTACAGTGATGCATATTCAAATGGACTGGGTTGTGTACTTATGCAAGATGGCAAGGTAATAGCTTATGCTTCACGACAGTTGAAGCTGCATGAGAAGTACTATCCTACACACGACCTAGAACTTGCTGCCATCGTTTTTGCTTTGAAAATTTGGAGGAATTATTTATATGGTGAGACTTGCTGCATATTCACTGACCACAAGAGTTTGAAGTATTTGATGACTCAAAAAGAATTAAATTTGAGGCAGTGAAGGTGGCTTGAGTTAATCAAGGATTACAAACTGATTATTGACTATCACCGGAGAAAGGCGAATGTTGTCGCTGACGCGTTGAGTAGATCCTTGTTTACATTAAGGGCCATGGATGCTCGTTTGGCATTGCTTGATGATGGTTCAGTCTTGGCTGAGCTAGAGGCTAGGCCGACATTCCTTCAGGAAATCTATGATGCTCAAACTAATGATGATGACTTGCAAGCTAAAAGAACTCAATGTGAGTCTGGTATTGAATCAAATTTTTGGATTGGTTCTGATGGATGTTTGATGTTCAGAGATAGGGTTTGTGTATCCAAAAGAAATGAACTTATTCGGAAAATTTTGCAAGAAGTACATAATATTCGTTTGTCAATTCACTCGGGAAGTACCAAGATGTACAACGATTTGAAGAAAATGTACTGGTGAAATGTGACAGCCCTAATGTGACCCTAGTCGGGAAGTGGTTTCGGGACCACAAAACCGAGTCATAAAAATAATTAACTGTCATATTTGATGCTTATTATATGTATATATGCATGTGTGAAAATTTCATATTTGAATTTTGTTAATTGTAGGTGAATTTTAGTAAATAGGACTTATGTGGGAAAATTTAGAAATGTGCTAGGCAAATGTAAAGTGGCCTATTAATGCATGCTATAGAAATGATGGGTTTGCATGTCAAATTGCCCAACATTTGAGCTAGTGGCCGGCCACGCTATGGGTCATAGCATATTTTAAGCATGGTGTGTTAATGTTTCATGTTGGAAAGAATAAAATAAAAGAGTTAGTATTAAAATAAGGAAATAAAGGGTGAAGAAAAGAAAAAGGGTATCACCTTGTTCTTCTTAGCCGTACAAGAAAAAGAAATAGAGGGGGGGCATTCGACCTTTTGAATGAAGAGATGGTTAGTAAATTTTGTTAATCTTTCTTTTGAAATCTTAGTTTGTTCAGGTTAGTCATCATGTTTTTCTTACCTAGCCATACTAAAACGTTGAATTTAGAGGGTTGGATGGAACTTTCGGTTATGGTATGTGTGAGAAGAACTTGATTTTTTCTTTCTTACCCTTAAGTTTTGATGGATAAAGAAACAAAAAGATTGTTGATGAAAGAAATTAATCTTGTTAAAACTTTAAACTAATAACACCCATGTGTGTGATAACCGAACATAGACTTTGTTTAAAGTCTTGATCAAAGGCCGGTTAAGTGTTTTGAAATGGATATCTAAGGTGTTAAATAATAAAACTCTTGATGACTTGGGTTAAATAGCACTCGGTCATCTTAGGTTAATATTAAGGTAAGGAGCTTATACTAGTGATAGCCGAATTAAAGAATGCTTCATGTCATGAGTAAATGTTGTTCATGTTATTTGGATGAGAAATGGTAGTTAGGTGAAGTAGAGTCTAGCAAATGAGCACATATGTGCATTAGTTGCTAAATAGAGAAAAAAATCGGCTAACAAGTGTGTACTAAGGCCGAATATGACTTGGAATATTATTGAGTGATGTATGTGTTTTGAATTGATGGAATAGAGAGGATGCTTAAATTGTGCTATGAACAATTATATGTTAAATTAAGGGTTGCTAAGTTAGCTATTAAGGTGAAGTGCAAATGTTAGTATGTGATTACTAGTGTATCTATGTGTTTTAGCCGAGCTTTGAACTTGAAACAAAATGATTAAATCAATTTATTTGTTAAATTAAGCTCAAGAGCAAAGGGGAACTAAATCCGACAAAGGAAAGGAAAAGGTGATCGAATAGATGTTGAAATCGTTCGACAACATTCGAGGTAAGTTTTCGAGTAATGGAACTTAGATTATGATTCGATTAGGTCATGACATATAAGTATGACAAGTAAACGGTGATATAATGATTCTACTTGAATTATATATTGAGGTGATTAGTTTATACCATAACGGGTAGCCGAATGTGTATAGAGATCATGTTATAAAGCCAATCAAAATCGTGCTCTTTGTATGTGGCTATTGAGCCGAAATTAGTAAGTGTGATAAGTGTCTTGTGTTTGAGCTTTGGTAATGAAAATGAAATATGGATGTGTCATGATTTATTGATATATGTGCATGGTTATTCGAATGATATCCGGGCTAAGTCCCGAAGGCTTTTATGCTAGTGACTATATCCGGACTAAGATCCGAAGGCATTTGTGCGAGTTGCTATATCCGGGCTAAGACCCGAAGGCAATTGTGCTAGCGACTATATCCGGGCTAAGTCCCGAAGGCATTTATGCTAGTGACCATATCCGGGCTAAGACCCGAAGGCCTTGTGCGAGTGGTTATATCCGGCTAAATTCTGAAGATGCTTGGGTTTGGAAGTGAGCGATCTTGCTGTAATAATTTCAATTAATACGCTCATAAAATCCAAACGATAAGGTATGTTTCGTACATGCATCGGAGAAGTCGATTCGTTTTAAATAGTATCCGTTAAATTGATTAACGAATTTTTGGCCTTTAGATAGGTTTGATACCTTGTGTATGAATATATTGGTTGAAGTGTAAAGTAAGTATGATTATGAAAATGTGCATATATGAAGTTATTCATTTAGCTATATGAATGTTATACCTTAGCCGAAACTAATTTCATTATTCAAAACTTACTAAGCATTAAATGCTTACTCCGTTCTTTGATTCTCTGTTTTATAGATTTTGGTTCGTCAGCTATCGGACTCGGGATTGTCGAAGTCGAAGTCGTCCACACTATCAAAGCCCTTTTGGTACACTTTTGGTTGAACTCTGAAAATGGCATGTATAGGACTACCCTTTTTGTTGTTGGTCATGTACCCTTTGGTTTTGTATAAATTTGGATAGCCATGCGAAAATGGCTTATATATACTTTGAGCATAGCATTATAATCGTTTTGTATGTTGTTCATTGCAAGGTATGGAAATTTTTGGTAACGATTAGCCATTGGAATGGTTAATCATGATCATTTTGGTGCTTTGTATGACAAATTCTAGTTGATTCATGGAAAATCATGAAATAGGTAAAGTTTACCTTAAAAACGGATGCTGACAGCAGCAGTGGTGTGGATTTGAAAAATCACTAAAAATAGTAGGAATGAAATTAAATAGTGAATAAATTATGTAATCAAACCCTGATGAATCTACTTTCATATGGAAGAAACGAAACGATCACATGAGTCGTAGTTTAGGAGATATTTAAGTTTTCGTGGAACAGGGGCAGAGCGATTTCTGGATCCCCTGATCTGACTTTGGAAATTCACTATAACTTAACCAGAGATAATTAGAATTCATTCCATGTATTTATAGATTCCTTTTTGAGTCTAGTGTCGTTAGAAACAAACGGCATAAGTAATGAAGCCCTGTATAGGAAGATATATAAGTCGTAATGCATGAAGGTCAAAGCAGTCGAACCCTGAAACAGGGGAGACTTTAACTAATAAACTGTACTAATTGGCTCAACCAAAAATTCTAGAAAAATATTTGTAGATGGATATATGAGTCTAGTTTCAGGTAAAATTTACGAAACTGGTTTTCGAGTTTTGGAACTCAAGATATGATTTTTAAGGTAACAGTGACGCAGTTAGCTAGCTTGTCTGGAAATTTTAAATGAACTGTGTTTTACAATGAAATAAGTCTGTTAACACCTCATGTTCGACTCCGGCAACGGTCTCGGGCACGGGGCGTTACATGAAACGACATGAAAAGAGATATTTTTGAATTTGTGTCGAAATGCCTAGTATGTCAGCAAGTTAAAGCTGAACATCAAGTGCCTTCAGGTTTGCTACAGCCTGTCATGGTCCTCGAATGGAAGTGAGACAGAGTTACTATGGATTTCGTGACAGGATTGCCATTGACTTTGAAGAAGAAAGATGCCGTATGGGTCATAGTAGATAAGTTGATGAAGTTGGCTCATTTTAGTCCGGTGAGGACAGATTACTCCCTCAATAGATTGGCCGACTTGTACATTTCTGAGATTGTAAGATTGTATGGGGTACCACTGTCGATTATTTTCGACAGAGACCCGAGGTTCACTTCGAGATTCTAGAAGAAATTACAAGAAGCCTTGGGTACGAAGTTAAGCTTTAGTACAGCTTTTCACCCTTAGACAAATGGTCAGTCTAAGCGGATGATTAAGATTCTTGAGGATATGTTGCGATGTTGCATCCTTGAATTTTAGGGTAGCTGGGAAAAATATTTGCCACTAGTAGAATTCGCCTACAACAACAGTTTTTAGACGAGTTTGAAGATGGCACCTTATGAGGCCCTGCATGGTAGGAAGTACCGAACTCCATTGTACTGGACAGAACTTAAGGAAAATCAGATTCACGGAGTTGATTTGATTAAAGAAACTAAAGAGAAAGTAAAGTGATACAAGACTGTTTGAAAGCGGCATTGGATAGGGAAAGGTCATATGCTGATTTGAAAAGAAAGGAAATTGAGTTTCAAGTTGGAGATAGAGTATTCTTGAAAGTGTCTCCATGCAAAAATGTGTTGAGATTTGGCCAGAAAGGCAAACTGAGTCCGCGATTTATCGGACCGTACGAGTTCATTGAAAGATTTAGATCGTTAGCCTATCGCTTGGCATTGCCACCTGAACTGGAAAATATTCACGATGTGCTCCATGTATCTATGTTAAGGCGATACCGATCAGACCCCTCTCACGTGATTTCATTGATTGAGATTGAAATTTGACCGGACATGACCTATGGAGAGGAACCAGTTAAGATATTGGCTCGTGAGGTTAAACAGCTAAAGAATAAAAATGTGGCTTTACTAAAAGTTTTATGGCATTGACATGGTGTAGAAGAGGCTACATGGGAACGAGAAGAAACCATGAGAAGCCAATATCCGAATCTGTTCACTGGTAAGACTTCTAAGGACCAATAAGGGGGGAGAAATGTAACATCGCAAAATAGGGCCTAGTCAAAATAGTGGTTTCGAAACCACAAATCTGACATCAAAATATTTATTTTATGATTATTACGAGGCTTAGAATATGAGAATATGCATGCGTTAAAGTTTCATGAAGGAATTCTTTAAGTACGTTCCCAATTAGAAAATTAGGGACTAAATTGAATAAATTGCAAAACTTGGATTCTAGAAGCAATTTGCATGAAATTGCTTTAGATTATAAAATAGAAGGTCTTAGGGAGCAATCGCCCAATTTCTAAGTTTTTGGACAAAAATGGGCTTGCGTGGAAATTTCAAAGAAAGGGCTAAAGGGCATTTTGGTCATTTGGCATATTAATGAAATAAAATGGGAAAAAGAAGGAAAAAAATCAGCCATTCTTCTCCCTTGTCCAATTGAAATTCCTAAGCCACCATAGTTAGGGTTTCCAAGCTTTTCAAGCTCATTAGTAAGTGCTCCCAATCCCCGTTTTTAATGTTCTTTGTAATTTTGAGATCCCGGTAGCTTACTCGCTCCATTTCTACCCATATTTCATGCTAGGGTTCATGTTTAAAAATTTACCGATGCATGAGTTACTTGTACTTTAATGTTTTATGGAGGAATATGAAAGTTTGAGGTGTGTTAAACAACTTTTCCTAGGTGATTTTCATGAAAAACCCCTAAAGGGACCTTGTTGCAAAAGTTATAAAATGTGTTGTAGAAATGTGAAAATAACGGAAAATGTGGGCTACCATAAGAAGGAGAAGTGTTCGGCTAGGCTTGAGTAAGGTAGAAATTGCATGCGTTTCATTATACGGGACTAGAGATTAAATCGTAAAAATGTGAAAGGTTAGGGGCAAAATGGTCATTTGGACCGGGGGTGGAATTTAAACTTGAAATGTATAATGTGGAGTGTTAATGATCTATTTTTATTGCTATAGACCCCGAGGAACAAATTTCAGACGTCGATCGAGGAAAATGAAAGGTTTCGGAATAATTGAAACACGACACCGAAACGAATACCAGGTAAGATCGAATAACTTAAAGTAAACACTCAATGTGCCTAATTATATGATTTATGAATGCATGATGATTGCATTTATTAAGAACATGAAATTCTATGAAATGCATGCTTAAGTATAAATTGTGATAAATGTCTCGGTTGAGGTTAAAAAGGGAATTCGATGGATAAACCATGATTAAAATGTGTAATGAGGTCTTCCATGTGTACCAGTAAGGATTTAGCTGGACGGGTAATCCATTGATCTCATTTATAAAAGGATCTAGCCCAGACGGGTGTTCCTTTGAATGGTCGAGCCTCTCGAAGAATATGTGTGCATTATGTTTTAGCCCGGACGGGTAATCTAATTAGAATCTGAATTTAGCCTGGATTGGTAATTCAGATCTGAGCTCAATAAAGGTGTTTGTTGATATAAGGTATTTAGCCTGGACTGGTAATACCGACATCACCTTATGAGTTCATAAAATGGGAGATTTAGCCTGGACTGGTAATCTCGCCATAAGATGTGAGGTTTGCAGGAGTGCATATCTGAAACGATCATTGTACGAATTGATGGTAAATGAATATTCCATTGAGATTTCCTTGAAACTCAACGAGATTAATGTGACATATATATACAAATGAGATGTTGAATGATGAGCTCATCTAAGATAACTTTCATAGTGAATTATTATGTGACTAACTCATTGGTTGAGTGTAAGCGATAGGGAAGCCATCCTATGCTCATTGAATTTATTACCCAATTTGATTGCATGCTAATTACTTGGTAAGTTTACTTTTCAGTTATTCGAGCTTACTAAGCATGAAAATGCTTACCCTTCTCTTCTCCCTGTCCCTCACAGAGCTCAAGGACTCGTAAAGATTGAAAGACGGTTAGAGAGTTAATATACTATGACCAGCTTTGGTATAAAGACATTTCTAAATTGTTGAATGCAATGTATAGGTCTTTTGAGTATTTTTTTATATGTGTCATTTGATTTTCTAAATAAAGGCTTGTAAAGATAAATCTATCCTTTTGTTTATGGCCATAGAGATGGGCTTGTTTTTAAGTAGGCTATGACCTACAAAATTTCTGTGCAAGTTTATAATCATGTTCGATGGTTGAATTCCAATTGGCAACGAGTCATAAGAATGAGCCAATCTTGAATGTATTAAAGTGGTATGACAACACATAAATACAATATGGGAAATAACCTAGCATGTATGAAACCAATGATATAAGGTTTCCATGCAATGAGTTTTTGCAAAGATCATTTATGAGAGCATAATTATGTTTTACTTTGTTTTTAATATTAAGTATAAATGTTAAAAGGGGATGACCATAGGCTTGGAAAATAGCCTAATAGGGTCTACACAGTTGGGTACACGGGCATGTGCCTAGGCCGTGTATGACACACGGGCCACACCCGTGGGCGTTTGGCATGGTCGTGTGTCCCCTGCATCTAAAATGGTAAGTCTATTAAATGAACACAAGCTAGACACACGGGCGTGTGCCTTGGCCATGTGAATTCAACAGAAAGCTCAAGTCTTGGACACGGGGTGATTGCACAGGCGTGTCCTAAGTCGGACAAGCGTGTGACACTTCAAGTTAAAAGAAAATTTCCAAGGTGCCCAAAGTTTATCAAACGTTCTCGGTTTTGTCTCGCACCACCTCTAGGCATGTTTTAGGTCTCGAAGGCCTATTTAAGGGAAAGGATATACATATTTGAAAATTTTTAAATTAGAGCGCAAGTTAGTGACTTGATTTAATATGTTTATGAACGTGAAATCCCAGTACTGCCTCGAGCCCTATCCCAGCATCAGATATGAGTAAGGGGTGTTACAGTATAGACTTTGAGAGGCGGAAGAGACCTCCCGTGGATAAGATCCGGAAGCATGGAGCAAAGGAGTTTCGTGCTAATAAAGATGATGACCTTGAAAGGGTAGAATTCTGGCTTGAGAATACCATCAGGGTATATGATGAATTATCTTGCACTTCTGAAGAATACTTGACGTGTACCATATCCTTCTTGAAGGACTCTGCATACTACTGGTGGAAGACGTTAGTTTCGGTGGTGCCTCAGGAAAGGGTCACATGGGAATTCTTTCAAGAGGAATTCTGGAAGAAATACATCAGTGAAAGATTTACAGATCAAAAGCGTAAGGAATTTCTTGACTTGAAACAAGGTCGCATGACGGTCACTGGATACAAAAGAGAGTTCATCCGACTTAGTAAGTACATTCGAGAGTGTGTATCCTCCAAGGCCAAGATGTGTAGAAGGTTTGAAGACAGACTTAATGAGGATATTAGACTGTCAGTAGGTGTCCTTGAGTTGAAAGAGTTCATAGTACTCATTGATCGGGCCTGTAAAGTCGAGGTATTAATCAAGGAAAAGAAGAAAATCTAAGCATAAACTAGAGATGTAAGGAAGAGACATGCGAGCAAGTCATTTCCATCACAGTTTAAGAAATCTAGAGATGCCTACTTTGTTCTCATGCATCAATTGGAAATTCGTACCGAGATCGTAGGAAACAAGATTTAGATTTTAAATCTTGGACTACATCAGTGGCTAGCGTGGGCAATATTAGATCTTCCAAACCAGAATGCCAGCATTGTGGTTGAAATCATTTCGAAAAGTGTAGAATGAATGATGGATCCTATTTTCGATATGGTTCTTAAGACCATTTTATTAAAGATTGCCCCGAAATGATTGACAAAGTGAAATTTCAGAGTACAAGGCCAAGTGGCACCAATTTTAAAGGAAAACCTCAAAAGAATGTTGGAGTTGGGGCTTGTAGCAAAAATGTGATGAGAGACACTACCATAAGGTCTGAAGCTAGAGCTCTAGCTAGAACCTATGCCATACGTGCACGTGAAGATACATCCTCTCTTGATGTGATCACCAGTACTTTCTCTCTCTATGATAATACTGTTATTGCTTTGATTGACCCTGGTTCTACTTATTCGTATGTGTACATGAAGTTGGTGTCTAGCACAAATATGCCTGTTGAGTCTACGGAATTTACGATTAAAGTGTCAAACCCATTAGGAAAAAATGTGATAGTCTATAAAGTATGTAAGAAATGTCCTTTAGTAGTTAAAGGTCATTGTTTTCTGGTCAATTTGATGTTGTTACCATTCGATGAGTTTGATGTCATATTGGGTATGGACTGGTTGACATTCCATGTTGCTGTAGTAAATTGTAGACAAAAGGCTATTAAATTAAAATGTGAAAATGGTGAAACCCTTTGGGTTGAACCAGGTGACCCAAGGAACTTGCCTATGGTGATATTCTCCATGTCTTCCCACAAGTGTTTGAGGAAAGGATGTGAAGCTTATTTGGCTTTTGTCATGAATACTAAGGAATCGGAGTTGAAGGTTGAGTCAGTACCGGTTGTAAGTGAATATGTGGATGTATTCCCAGAACAATTGCCTGGGTTACCCCCTAATAGAGAGGTTGAATTTGGTATAGAGCTAATGCCAGGGACCACGCCTATTTTGATTGCTCTGTATCGGATGGCCTCTATTGAGCTGGAAGAATTAGAGTCACAGTTGCAAGAATTGACCGACAAGGGTTTCATGAGACCAAGCTTTTCACCGTGGGGTGCTTCGGTGTTATTAGTGAAAAAGAAAGATGGACCTATGAGGTTGTGCATAGATTACCGGCAATTAAATAAAAGGATGATCAAGAACAAATACCCGTTACCACGAATTGATGACTTGTTTGACTACCTGAAGGGAGCAACATGGTTTTCTAAGATAGACTTGAGATCTGGCTACTATCAACTAAGAGTTAAAGAAGCATATGTGCCTAAAACCATTTTTAGGATGCTATATGGCCACTATGAGTTTCTTGTCATGCCTTTCAGCTTAACAAATGCTCCCACCGTGTTTATGGATTTAATGAATAGAGTATTTCGGCCATATCTAGATAAGTTTGTAGTTGTATTATTGGATGACATCCTGATATACTTTAGAGACAGGGTAGAACATGCCGAATACTTAAGAACCGTTTTCCAGACTCTGAGGGACAATCAGTTGTATGCCAAATTTAGTAAAAGTGAGTTTTGGATTAGAGAAGTCGATTTTTTGGGCCATATTGTTTCGAGTGATGGTATTAGGATTGATCCCAGCAAAGTTTCTGCTATTGTTGAATGGAAACCCTCAAAGAATGTGACTAAAGTTAGGAGCTTTTTAGGGTTGGCTTGTTATTACAGGCAATTTGTAAATGACTTCTCTATGATTTCGACTCCCGTGACAAGGTTGCTACAAAAAGGAGTTAGGTTTGAATGGTCAAATAAGTGTCAGCAAAGTTTCGAGAAGTTGAAGATGTTGTTGACTGAGGCTCCCGTACTAGTACAACTCAAATCAGGAAGAGAGTTCATGATTTATAGCGATGCTTCTTTGAATGGGTTGGGATGTGTTCTTACGTAAGAGTGAAAAGTTTTGGCTTATGCCTCGAGACAATTGAAACCTCACGAGAAGAACTATCTGACACACGACTTAGAGTTGGCCGCCATAGTATTTGCTCTGAAGATCTCGCGACATTATTTGTTTGGAGAGATATGCCATGTATACTTCAATCATAAAAGTCTTAAGTACTTGATGACCCAAAAAGATTTAAATCTAAGGCAATGTAGATGGTTGGAACTATTAAAAAATTATGTGTTGATTATAGATTACCATATGGAAAAAGCAAATGTGGTCGCCGATGCATTAAGTAGAAAATCATTGTTTGCTTTAAGAGCAATGAATGCCCGATTGACCTTGTCAGAGGATGGTTCGATTCTAGAAGAACTAAAAGCAAGACCGATGTTTCTTCAAGAAATTTTTGAGACTCAGAAGAGTGATAGCGAATTACTATCCAAGAAAACCCTGTGTGAATTGGATGTTGAATCAGATTTTCAGATCAGTTCTGACGGTTGCTTGAGATTCCGAGATAGGATTTGTGTTCCTAAGGACAACAAATTGATTCGGAAGATATTAGATGAGGCACATAGTGGTTGTTTATCAGTACACCCCAGGAGTACGAAAATGTATAACTATTTGAAGAAAATGTATTGGTGGCTGGGAATGAAAAGAGACATTTTAGTGTTCGTTTCCAAGTTTCTTGTGTGTCAGCAAGTGAAGGCTAAATACCAAGTACCTTGGGGTCTACTTCAGCCTATCACCGTCCCCGAGTGGAAGTGGGATCAGATTACTATGGATTTTGTGACGGGTTTGCTAGTAACCCCGAAGAAAAAGGATGTTGTTTGGTTATAGTGGATAGGCTAACAAAGTCAGCACATTTTATACCAGTGCGTTCCGACTACTCCCTTGAGAGATTGGCTGACTTCTACGTTTCTAAAATTGTGAGACTACACGGGGTGACCTTGTCGATTATTTCAGATAGGGACCCGAGATTTACCTTGAGGTTTTGGAAAAAGTTACAAGAGGCATTGGTAATAAAATTGAGCTTCAGCACGACATTTCACCTACAAACTGACAGTCAGTCGGAAAGAGTGATCCAAATTTTAGAAGACATGTTGCGGTGTTCTGTTCTCAAATTTCAAGGTAGTTGGGAAAGGTACTTATCATTGGTTGAATTTGCCTACAATAATAGCTATCAGTTGAGTTTGAAGATAGAGCCTTATGAGGCTTTATATGGACGAAAGTGTCAAACGGCCTTATATTGGATTGAGCTCAAAGAGAGTCAGATTCACGGGGTCGATCTAGTCAAGGAAACTGAAGAGAAAGTTAAAGTTATTTGCGACTCTTTGAAGGCCACCTCTGATAGGTAAAAATCCTATGTGGATTTGAAACAGAAAGAGATCAAATTTCAAGTTCGCGATCGAGTGTTTTTGAAAGTATCTCCATGGAGAAAAGTTCTCAGATTTGGTAGAAGAAGCAAGTTGGGTCCTCGTTTCATAGGACCCTATGAAGTCACTGAGAAAGGAGGGCCGGTTGCCTATCGATTGGCCTTACCACCAGAATTGGAAAGGATTCATGATGTGTTTCATGTGTCCATGCTACATCGATATAGATCAGACTCTTCGCATGTGATTCTGCCAATAGAGGTTGAGATTCATCCGGATATGTCCCATGGTGATGAACCTGTTAAGATTCTAGCTCGAGAGGTTAAGCAACTGAGAAATAAGAGCGTTCCCCTTGTGAAAGTATTATGGCAGTGACATGGGGTTGAAGAGACCACATGGGAGCCCGAAGAGATCATGAAAAGCCAATATCCAAACCTTTTTACCGGTAAGATTTTCAAGGACGAAAATCCCTAAAGGGGGGAATTGTTACAGCCTGATTTAGTGGCTAGTCAGAATAGTGATTTCGAAACCACTAAATCGAGGTTGAGAAAATTATTTTAAATATCATTTTATGTATTGTAGCATGATTTGATAAGTACATGAAAATTTTGGTGAATTAATTTTAGTGATTTCTTGCCTAATTGTGAAAAAGGACTAAATCGTATAAAGTGAAAAAGTCCTATTTTGTTAGATAAGAGTGTCAATTGGCTAAAGAACCTAAATTGGTGGATTTAGAGAGCAATTAGACCCTTAAAGAATAGGGTGGCCCACCATAGGGGGGACAAATTGATGGGAAAGTAAAAAGTAGGTGGTGTTTTTGTCACCAATTTTGACTAGTTTTAAATAAAATAAAACAAAAAAATGCTTCATCTTTTTATTTTCTTCTTCTTCAACCGATTTTCATTTTCAAAAGGGGGGTTTTGAGAGCACAAAATATCAGCCATTAACATCTCTTACAAGTAAGTCATCTATAAGGTTATTCTTGATGATTTTTGTATTTTGGACTCCTTGTAACATAAGCTTTCTATGAAGGGGATTATTTTGCAAAATGGTTGAGAGATTAGTGTTTTACCATGTAACAACCCGATTTTGGGCTTCATCTTTTTATTTTCTTCTTCTTCAACCAATTTTCATCTTCAAAAGGGGGTTTTGAGAGCACAAAATATCAGCCATTAACATCTCTTACAAGTAAGTCATTTATAAGGTTATTCTTGATGATTTTTGTATTTTGGACTCCTTGTAACGTAATCTTTATATGAAGGGGGTTATTTTGTAAAATGGTTGAGAGATTAGGGTTTTACCATGTAACAACCCGATTTTGTGCGTAGTCAGAATAGTGGTTTTGAGACCACAAATTTGAAGTCAAGAAAATTATTTTATTAATTGTTTTAGGATTATAGCATGATTATGAGGGTGTATGAAAAAAATTGTGAGTTAATTTTAGCGTTTGTGAGCTTAATTAAGAAAAAGGACTAAATCGCATAAAATGCAAAAGTCCTAAATTAATAACTAAAAGTGTCAAATAGCTAGAAAATAAATATTGGGGATCTTTAAAGGGCAATTAGACCCTATTGTGATAGCTTGGTCGGCCATGAGAGATGAAAGTGTGGTAAAGTCAATATTAGGTAATGTTGATGACATAAAGTGTATAATAATGATGCCAAAAATCCTAGCTATCATTTTTCTTTTCTCCATCCTTTCTTTTGATTGAAATTTTTAGCAAAGAATTGGGGTTTTAAAAGCTTGAAATTTCAGCAACTTTAAGCCTTCTCAAGTAAGTGATTTTAATGGTTTTTCTTGAATATTTTTGTACTTTTGAGACCCTTGAAACATGGGCTTTCAAATGAGGGTACTATTTTGTAAAATGATCAAGAGTGTAGGGTTTTCCATGAAAGGGTTTGTAATGTCTGCTGAGTTTTTATGGAAGAAAATAAGTCTTGGGTGTGTTATGCGTAACTTTTGTGAAAGGTGCTAGCATGAAAACACCTAAAAGGACTATATTGCATAAGTTGTAAAATAGATGTTAAGTATGTGAAATAGTGGGAATTTGGAGTTGCTATAAGAGTAGAAAGGGCTCGTCTAGGCTTAAGATATGAAGAAATTTGATAAAAATCGATTTTTGGGCCTATGGGTAAAATGGTCATTTTGTCAAAGTCTAGGGGCAGAATGGTTATTTTACCAAAAGATATGAATTTTCGATTCCTAAACTTTATTTAGTGACTAAATAAGTGCATTTTGTGATTATAGATCAAGAATCACCAAATTAGAACTTAAACCGAGAGAAAGCCAAGCAAATCGATTAAATCGACTAGTCACCAAATTTTGTAACCCGAGGTAAGTTGTATGTAAATAATACAACTACAATGTTAATGTATTTGTTGAATTGTACTTTAATTTCATATAGCATGAATTGCTTAATTGTGGAATTGAGAAAGCATGATGGTAATAGAGATAGTAGAGCTCTCGTTTGAACCTAGGAAATAAATCGGATATTCATGCCATAACATATGGGTTACTGTGAGCTAGTGTAAGACATGTCTGGGACATGGCATCAGCATTGAGACGAGTGCTAGTGTAAGACATGCTTGGGACATGCATCGGCTAGGAGATGTGTTAGTGTAAGACCATGTCTGGGACACAGCATCGGCACAACAAGCTAGAGCTTGTGTAAGACCATGTTTGGGACATGGCATCGAAACCTTACCCCATGTTTGAGGCTTAATGAATATCTGATAGTGTTCCAAATGGTTCAATGATGAAAGTTATGATTTCAAGTTAAGGATGAAAGTATAACCGTGTTGTGAGTGGTACAGGTACCTGCTTGGTATAGATACAATATAAGCCCATTTTATGATATACGATGTGTACTGAATATTGATGAGTACGTTTTTGCTTATGCCCAATTGTTTGTTATGAGCTTGCTGGTGAATGGTAAAGTTATGTTGTATATTCATTTATGTGCGACTTACTAAGCTTTATGCTTATTCCCTCTCCTTTTCCATTTTCTTATAGTGTCGCCTATCTAGCTTAAGGACCAATAGAAGTCAGAGATATCGATCACACTATCAATCGAAGATTTCGGTATAGTTTGATTTATATTTTTGAATATGGCATGTATAGGGAACTAGACTTATGTTTTGTGTTATTATCAATTTGTCCAAATGTGTTGGCTTGGGATAAATCTCTCATTTTGTATTAAGCCTCGAATTATGGCTAATATCCATTTTGATTTATATACAAGGATGTTATCTTCATAGATGAGTAAAATGCACACATGGAATGTTGTTTATTGTGGCTGATTTGGTTACTTGAGATAGCCTTGTATTGGTTTTGGTTGCTAATGTGTAGGTTGTGTAAGTAAGGGTGGCAAAGAGGCTTGGTAAATAGCCTTATATTGTCTAGATGGGTAGACACACAGAAGTATGTCTAGGCTGTGTGTGACACACGGTCTATCCTATAGGCGTGTGGTCCGGCCGTATGTCCCCTACATGTAAAATTTTCAAGCCAGTATGTATGAGAGTAAACAGACGAGCAGAGACACGACCGTGCGTCTTAGCCGTGTGAAGGACACGGCCTAGTACATGGGCTTGTACCTTGGCCGTGTGACATTTTGCGGCTGCTGACATCAAAAATAGAATGTCCATGTTTTTGCACATGGGCTGGGACACGGGTAGACCTGCTCATGGGTCAGGCCACCCGGCTCAGCCCGAAGGCTTGCCTGAAATGTGAGAGGGTTTGGGCAAAAATATAGGCCTGAAAAATGGGCTTGAACAAAAAAATAGCCCGTTTAAAAAATGGGTCGGGCCTTGGGTAAGATTTTTTGGCCAGGCCCGAGCCAAATTCACTAAATGACAAAAAAATCTACTATTTTTTTGTTTTTAAATGTTATTTTCTTGTTGTTTTCTTCCTATTTTGCTACCATATTACTATTATGTTGCTACTATTTTGTTGTTATCGATTGGATATTGTATAAAACTTATTTTATTATTAATTTTGTTATTATTTTAAAGGTATTTGTTAATTTTGTTACTATTTTAGAGGTATTTGCTTGTTAAGTTGCATCTATCTTAGTGCTATTTAAGTCTACATATTTTTTAAAATTTATTTTCAATTTGTTGGAAAATATTTATTTTGATTTTTTTAGTATTATATATATATTTAAAAATTATATAAAATAATATAAAAACTAATACGGGCGGGCCAGGCTGGGCCTGAGATTTAGCATTTTTATTTGGGTCGGGCTTGGGCAAAATTTTAGGCCCTTTTTTGGGGTCGACTAGCCCGAGCCCAATGAATGGGCATAAATTTTTAGTTAAGCCCAACTCAAACAGGGCCCGGCCCGGCCTATGAGCACCTCTAGACACGGGCGTGTCATAGCCGTGTGAAGGACACAGGCTAGGGACGGGCGTGTGTTAGGCCGTGTAAAAACCCCTGTATGTGTGCATTTAAAATTATTTTCCACATTAGTGGAGGATACAGGCGTGTCCCTTCATTGCCTATGCCGTGTGAGCAACAAGGGCCAACAGCACGACCATGTCGAATTGGTCACACGGGCGCGATGCCCCTCCCATACGGGCATGTACCCCTATATCTAGTAATATTTTTTAGAAATTGTAGGAAGATCCAAATCATTTCTCAAATGGTTTTAAATGACGGATGGAGCCTCGTAGGCCTTTGTTATGAAGTTCTCGATAAAGAATCGGAAAAGTTTTAAATTTGACTAAATTTTGATGACTATAAAATGTGTGTTAGTATGTGACCGAGTTAGGTAACACTTCATATTCCGTCCCAACGTAGGGTACAGGTGTGGGGTGTTACATTTAATGGTATCAGAGCTATGATTTAGTCGGTTCTAAGACTAACCTAGCGAGAGTACGGGTCTAGCTATACATGCCATAACTGTATATTGATAGTGTGACGACTTCTGACGATTATAAATTGTATTTTTATATAGTAAATGGATCCTTATAGAACCACGGCGGATGATGTGGAGAGTAATGCACTGGCTCCCGCCGAAGGGACAGCGCCAGTTGAGAGTGAGCCCTTGACTATGAGCCAAGGCGGAGGGGCTAGAGAAGCCTATCTCCGAATGATGGATGCTTGGTACATGGAGTTCGTTCGTGAGAATCTGAACACTCCACCTCAACCACCTCCTCCAGTCCCTCAGTATGCCCCGGTAGTTCCGCAACCGCAAAGCGCGGACATGACTAAGAGGGAGAAACCTCAAGTGGATAAGATTTGGAAACAAGGGGCCGAGGAATTTTGGGCTAGTATAGATGATGACCCAGAAAGGGCAAAGTTTTGGTTGGAGAATACCATTAGGGTATTTGATGAACTATCGTGCACACTTGAAGATTGCGTGAAGTGTGCAGTGTCACTCCTAAGGGACTCGGCTTATCAGTGGTGAAATACTCTCGTGTCCGTTGTATTGAGAGAGAGATCACTTGGGAATTCTTTTAGGAAGAATTCAGGAAAAAATATATTAGCCAAAGGTCTATACAACAAAAGAGAAAGGAATTTCTAGAGCTAAAGCAAGGCGGAATGTCGGTGATGGAATATGAACGTGAATTTTTTGTGACGCTCAGTAAGTATGCATGGGAGTGCATGTCTACAGAAGCCACTATGTGTAAGAGGTTCGAAGATGGTCTTAACGAAGATATTTGATTATTTGTTGGAATCCTAAAACTAAGAGAATTTGTAGTGCTCGTTGCAGAGGAGCTGGTAAAAGAGAGAAGGAAAATGGCTTTTGAGTCACGAGATTCAAAGAAGAGACAGATGGGGAAGTCACATCAGTCATCATCTAAGAGATCGAAGGAATTCACTACTCAATCGAATGCTTTAGTGGGGTTTTCGAATAGAAACAAGAACCGGCAAAACACAACTTCTAGAGCCCAGACCACTTCTGTCGCTAGCATCGGTAGTGTTTGGCCAAATAGGCCAGAATGTTCACAATATGGTAGGTGCCACTTCGGCAAGTGCCGAGGGAATGAAAGGGGCTGTTTTAAGTGTGGATCATTAGAACATTTCATCCAAGACTGTCCTGAAATGGAAGAGAAAGAGAGAGAAAAAGCAAGAAGCGAAAGCAAGTAATGCTCCTTTGAGGGGTAGATCACAAAAGAACCCCGGAAGCGGGGCTATTAGTAAAGGTGCACTAAGAGATACTGTAGTGAGGCCCGAGGACAAAGCGCCTGCAAGGACTTACGCTATTCGTGCCCATGAAGAGGCAGAGTCTCTTGACATGATCACGAGTACCTTCTCTATTCATGAAATATTTATTGTTGCTTTAATTGATCCGGGGTCTACCCACTCTTATATTTGTATGGAATTGATACCTCGTATGAACATAATAGTAGAGTCCACTGAGTTGGTGATAAAGGTGTCTAACCCTTTAGGTAGACATGTACTAGCTGACCAAGTTTGTAGAAATTGTCCTTTGACAATTAGAGATCATTGTTTTCCAGCTAACTTGATGTTATTGCCATTGAATGAATTTGATGTAATCCTTGGGATGGATTGGTTGACTTTTCATCGTGTTGTAGTGTACTATAAGAGAAAAGTTATTGAGTTGAAATGTGAAGACGGATATGAGTCTTACCTAGCTTTTGTGCTGAATACTCAAGTGTCTGATTTGAAGATTGAATTGGTACCAATGGTTTGTGAGTTTATAGATGTATTTCCGAAGGAATTACCTGGATTACCTCCACTAAGGAAAGTTGATTTTGGAATCGAGTTGGTCCCCGGTACGACACCTATCTCGATTACTTCGTATAGGATGGCTTCTACGGAGTTAAATGAGTTGAAAGTTAAACTGCAAGAGTTAACTGACAAGGGCTTTGCGAGACCGAGTTTTTCCCCGTGGGGTGCTCCGGTGCTCTTTGTGAAAAAGAAAGATGGGTTGATGAGGTTATGTATCGACTATAGACAGCTCAACAAGGTAACATTGAAGAACAAGTATCCTTTGCCAAGGATCAATGACCTGTTTGATCAGTTAAAGGGAGCCACTGAATTTTCCAACATTGACCTGAGGTCAGGATACTACCAGTTAAGGGTAAAAGAACAAGATGTACCGAAGACTGCATTTCAGACAATATACGAGCATTATGAGTTCCTTGTTATGCCCTTTGGCTTAACTAATGCCCCAGCGGTGTTTATGGATTTGATGAACTGCATTTTTCGACTGTATTTGGATAAGTTCGTAGTGGCCTTTATCGATGATATATTGATTTACTCATGTGATGAGGGTGAACACGTGAAGCATCTAAGGATAGTTTTACAAACTTTAAGAGATAAGTAGTTATACACCAAGTTCAGCAAGAGTGAATTTTAGCTTAAAGAGGTTAGATTTTTAGGACATATTGTGTCATGTGATGGGATCAGAGTTGACCCAAGCAAGATCTCGGCTATTGTTGAGTGGAAACCACCGAGGAATGTGTCAGAGATTCGAAGCTTTTTGTGTTTGGCCGGATAATATAGATAGTTTGTAAATGGATTCTCCATGATAGCTACTCCGATGACAAGGCTGCTACAAAAAGATGTTAAGTTCAAATTGACAGAAAAGTGCCAACAGAGTTTCAAGAAATTAAAGGCTTTGTTAACCAACGCACTAATGTTAGTGCAACCGAATTCAGGCAAGGAATTTGTCATATATAGTGATACCTTCTTGAATGGTTTGGGTGTGTGCTTATGCAAGAAGGTAAGGTCATAGCTTACGCTTCGAGACAGCTGAAGCCTCATGAGAAAAACTACCTGACACATGATTTAGAGTTGGCCACTATCGTGTTCGTGTTGAAAATTTAGAGAACCATCTGTATGGCGAGAAATGCCTAGTATTTATCGATCATAAAAGTCTCAAGTATTTGATGACTCAGAAGGAGTTGAATCTATGAAAACGAAGATGGCTAGAGCTAATAAAGGATTATGAACTGATAATTGACTATCACCCAGGAAAGGCGAATGTAGTCACTGACGCTTTGTGTAGAAAGTCATTGTTTGCCTTGATGGACATGATTACTCGGTTGAATTTGTCTAATGATGGTTTAGTTCTAGCAAAGTTGAGAACTAGGCCAACATTTCTACGAGAGATCCGTGAAGCTCAGAAAGGTGATAAGGAGTTGCAAGCTAAGCGGCTTGGTGTGAGATAGAAAATGAATCCGAATTTTGTATTGATACCGATGGATGTATAATGTTCAAAAATAGAGTTTGTGTACCCAAGGATAATAAGCTTATATAGAAGATTCTACGAGAGGCACATAGTGGTTGTTTTTTCATCCACCTGGGTAGTGTAAAAATGTACAATGACCTGAAGAAAATATACTGGTGGTCGGGAATGAAAAGAGACATTTCCGAGTTCATTTCCAAGTGTATTGTGTGTCAGCAAGTTAAGGCTGAACACCTAGTACCTTCGGGTCTACTTCAGCCTATCATGGTCCTTGAGTGGAAGTGGGATCAGATTACTATGGATTTCGTGACGGGTTAACCATTAACCCCAAAGAAAAAGGATGTTGTTTGGATTATTGTTGATAGGCTAACAAAGTCGGCACATTCTATACCAGTACGTACCGACTACTCCCTTGAGAGATTGGCTGACTTGTACGTTTTTTAGATTGTGAGATTGCACGGGGTACCCTTATCGATTATTTTGGATAGGGTCCTGAGATTTACCTCGAGGTTTTGGAAAAAGTTACAAGAGGCTTTGGGTACAAAGTTGAGTTTTAGCACGACATTTCACCCGCAAACTGATGGTCAGTCGGAAAGAATGATTCAGATTTTAGAAGACATGATACGGTGCTGTGTCCTTGAGTTTCAAGGTAGCTAGGAAAGGTACTTACCATTGGATGAATTCACTTACAACAATAGTTATCATTCAAGTTTGAAGATGGCGCCTTTTGAGGCTTTATATGGGAGAAAGTGTCAAACGCCCTTATATAAAGAGAGTCAGATTCACGGGGTCGATTTAGTTAAGGAGATTGAAGAGAAGGTTAAAGTGATTTGCGATTGTTTGAAGGCCACGTCAGATAGATAGAAATCCTATACGAATTTAAAACGTAAAGAGATCAAATTTCAAGTGGGTGATCGAGTGTTTTTGAAAGTATCCCCGTGGAGGAAAGTTCTTAGATTTGGTAGTTGAGGCAAGTTGAGTCCTTGTTTTTTAGGACCTTATGAGATTACCGAGAGAGTAGGGTCTATTGCCTATCGATTAGCTTTGCCACTAGAATTGGAAAAGATTCACGATGTGATTCATGTGTGCATGCTACGCTGATATAGATCAGACCCTTCGCATGTGATTGTGCCAACAAAGGTTGAGATTCATTCGAACATAACTTATGGCGAAGAGCCGGTCAAGATTTTGGCTTGAGAAGTCAAGCAGTTAAGGAATAAGAGTATAGCACTAGTGAAAGTTTTATGACATAGACATGGAATCGAGGAAGCCACGTCAGGGACGAAAATCTCTAAGGGGGAGAATTGTAACAACCAGCTTTTAGGCCTAGTAGGAATAGTGGTTTTGAGACCACAAATCCGATTTCAAGAAAATTATTTTATTAATTATTTTGGGATTATAGCATGATTATGAGGGTGTATGAAAATTTTGGTGAGTTAATTTTAGCGTTTGTGAGCTTAATTGAGAAAAAAGACTAAATCGCATAAAATGCAAAAGTCCTAAATTGATAACTAAAAGTGTCAAATAGCTAGAGAATAAAGATTGGGGGTCTTTAAAGGGCAATTAGATCCTATTGTGATAGCTTCGCCGGCCATGAGAGATGAAAGTGTGGTAAAGTCAACATTAGGTAATGTTGATGACATAAGGTGTACTGTAATGATGCCAAAAAGCCTAACTATCATTTTCTTTTCTCTATCCTTTCTTTTGACTGAAACTTTTAGCAAAGAAATGGGGTTTTAAGAGCTTGAAATTTCAGCAACTTTAAGCCTTCTCAAGTAAGTGATTTTAACGGTTTTTCTTGAATATTTTTTTACTTTTTAGACACTTGAAACATGGGCTTTCAAATAAGGGTACTATTTTGCAAAATGATCAAGAGTGTTGGGGTTTTCCATGAAAGGTTTTGTAATGTTTACTGAGTTTTTATGGAAGAAAATAAGTCTTGGGTGTGTTATCAACAACTTTTGTGAAAGGTGTTAGCATGAAAACACCTAAAATGACTATTGCATAAGTTGTAAAATAGATGTTATGTATGTGAAATAGTGGGAATTTGGAGTTGCTATAAGAGTAAAAAGGGTTTGACTAGGCTTAATATATGAAGAAATTCAATAAAAATTGATTTTTGGGCCTAGGGGTAAAATAGTCATTTTGTTAAAGTCTAGGGGCAAAATGGTCATTTTACCAAATGATATGAATTTTAGATTTCTAAATTTTATTTATTGACTAAATAAGTGCATTTTGCGATTATAGATCAAGAATCACCAAATCCGAACTTAAATAGGGAGAAAGCCAAGCAAATCGATTAAATTAACTAGTCGCCACATTTTGTAATCCGAGGTAAGTTGTATGTAAATAATACAACTACAATGTTAATGTATCTGTTTAATTGTACTTGAATTTAATTTAGCATGAATTGCTTGATTGTGGATTTGAGAAAGCATGATGGTAACAGAGATAGTAGAGCTCCCGTTTGAACCTAGGAAATAAATCGGTTATTCATGCCATAACATATGGGTTATTGTGAGCTAGTGTAAGACATGTCTAGGACATGCATCGGCCACATTATGAGAGCCAGTGTAAGATCATGTCTGGGACATGGCATCAGCATTGAGACGAGTGCTAGTGTAAGACATGTCTGGGACATGCATCGACCTCGAGACGTAAGTCAATGTAAAACATGTCTGGGACATGCATCGGCTACGAGATGTTTCAGTGTAAGATCATGTCTGGGACACGACATTGGCACAAACATGCTAGAGCTTGTGTAAGACCGTGTCTGGGACATGACATCGACACCTTACCCCATGTTTGAGGCTTAATGAATATCTGATAGTGTTCCAAATGGTTCAACGATGAAAGTTATGATTTCAAGTTAACGAGGAAAGTATAATTGTGTTGTATATTCATTTATGTGCAACTTACTAAGCTTTATGCTTACTCCCTCTCCTTTTCCATTTTCTTATAGTGTCGCCTATCTAGCTCAAGGACCAACGGAAGTCAAAGATATCAATCACGCTATCAATCGAAGCTTTCGTTATAGTTATATTTTTTAATATGGCATGTATAGGGAACTAGACTTGTGTTTTGTGTTATTATCAATTTGGCCAAATGTGTTGCCTTGGGAAAATCTCTCATTTTGTATTAAGCCTCGAATTATGGCTAATATCCATTTTGATTTATATAGAAGGATGTTATCTTCATAGATGAGTAAAATGCACACATAGAATGTTGTTTATTGTGGCTGATTTGGTTGCATGAGATAGCCTTGTATTGGTTTTGGTTGCTAATGTGTAGGTTGTGTAAGTAAGGGTGGCAAAGAGGCTTGGTAAATAGCCTTTTATTGTCCACATGGGTAGACACACGGTGTATGTCTAAGTCGTGTGTGACACACGGTCTGCCCTATGGGCGTGTGGTCCGGTCGTGTGTCCACTGCACGTAAAATTTTCAAGTCAGTATGCATGGTAGTAAACACACGGGTGAAGACACGGACGTGTGTTTTAGCCGTGTGAAGGACATGGCCTAGTACACAGGCGTGTGCCTCGGCCGTATGACAATTTTGGGGTTGCTGACGTCTGAAACAGAATGTCCATGTTTTTGCACATGGGCTGGGACTTAGGTGTGTCATGGCCGTGTGAAAACATCTGTAGGTGTGCATTTAAAATTATTTTCCACATGGGTGGAGGACACGGGCGTGTCCTTTCATTGCCTATGCCATGTGAGCAACACGGGCCAACAACACGACCATGTCGAATTGGTCACACGGGCGTGTTGCCCCTCCCACACAGGCGTGTGCCCCTGTATCTAGTAATATTTTTCAGAAATTGTGGGAAGGTCTGAATCATTCTCAAATGGTTTTAAATGACGGATGGAACCTCGTAGGCCTTTTTTATGAAGTTCTCGATAAAGAATTGAAAAATTTTTAAATTTGAATAAATTTTGATGACTAAGAAACGTGTGTAAATATGTGATCGAGTAGGTAAAACTTCATATTCCATCCCACTGTTGGGTACGGGTGTGGGATGTTACATGCCATGAAAGCATATGTGTAGTTTTCTGAAATTTTATGGAAGAATTTGAGTATTAGATTTGTAATAAACAACTTTTATGAAGGGATTTTCCATGAAAACCTTAATAGGGACTATTTTGCATAAGTTGGAAATTTGTTGATAAATGTAAGAAATAATGGAAATTCTGAATTGCTTCTAGTATAAAAAGTAATCAGCTAGGCTTATAATACGAAGAAATTTAATAAATATTGATTTTTGAGCATAGGGGTAAAATAGTCATTTTGTGAAAGTCTAGGGGCAAAATAGTCATTTTGCCCAATTATGAAATTTGGGCATCTAAATTGATACGCTGATGAAATAAATAAATTTTATTAATTTAGATCAAAAGAAACGTGATTCGGGTCTTGATCGGGGTAAGAACAAAGTTTACGAGGATTAAGCTCGTCTTCATCATTTTGTATCGAGGTAAGTACATATGTAAATAATGTGTTATTGAAGCTTACTTTGGTATATTTTAAAAATATACATGTGTAATTAGCTTATTGTTGTTACATATCTAAATTCTAACTGTTGCCATGAATGTTTAAATGACAGGTTATGCTAGTAAATTACAATGTGAGCAAATGCAAAGCTATTTGATTAGATATGAAGCCCTGTTGAACCTTAGACATAGCATAGATACAAAGGGGCATGTTATGAAAATTATGTGGTTTGAACTCATGAGTTGAGTCTGAGTTCATGAGATAAATGCTATAGGTAACGTGGGTCTGGGTACTGACTTTGTGTACAGACCGTGAGTGGCTCAATGAGCATACGTTACATGATAGCTATTGGGTCCAGGTCCTGACTTGATAAAAAGGCCTGTGAGTAGCTCAAATGTGAGCGTTTCATAGCACGAGGTAGCCCTGATTTCTTATATGGAATTTAGACACAAATCCTCACGTATCCTTATGTATTTTGAGAGTTCAATGGGTAACCCGAAGATTCAGTTGGTGAATACTTTGATGAGGTATGTGTACCGAACTCATGGTTAGGACCTGAGTAAAGGACTAGGTGTATTAAGTATACATGAATGAAAAGAAGAGTAAGATAGAGACATTAAGTGATTTATATCTTTTAAGCATGACAAGCTACAGTTGGATGGATATGATTTTCTTATAATAACACTTTATTTGCATATATGTACTTACTAAGCTCCTACGCTTACCCTCCTTTCTTTTCTTTCCTTATAGTGCCGCCAAGCTAGCATCAGGGATCCAGTGGCATCAAAAGCTTTGATCACACTATCACTCAAGACCTTGGTATAGATAGTTTCATTGTTTTGTTTTCTGGCATGTATAGGGACTCGAGTCTTTGTTTAGTGTTCTGTTAGTTAGCCATAATGTGTTGGCTCATATGATGAATATGATACTCATTTTGTATAAGGCCATGGATAATGGTCAATACTCATTTTGATTTATAAATTGAAGATGATATTTTCATGGATGAGTAAATTGCATAATGAAATGTTGTCCATTATGGTTATTTTGGCTATGCAATGTGCCCTTATGTTAGTATAGAGTGATTTTTGTGCAGGTTACATAAGTAAGGATGACAAAAAGGCTTGGTAAATTGACTTATTTTTTCCAGACAGGTAGGCACACAGCCATGTGTCTAGGCCGTGTATGACACATGGTTCACCACATGAGCATGTGATATGGCCGTGTGTCCCCTGCACGTAAGAATTGTAAGTTAGTATGCATGGTAGTAAACATACGGGTAGTAAACATACGGGTAGAGACACAACCGTGTGTCTTGGTCGTGTGAAGGGCATGGCCTAGCACATGGGCATTTGCCTTGGTCGTGTGGCCTTTAAGGATTGCTGAAATCAGAAATAGAATGTCCAAGTTTTTGCACACAAGCGAGGACATGGGCTTGTCATGGCTATGTGAAGGGCACGGGCCAGAGATACGGGCGTGTTCCAGGTCATGTGAAAACCCTTATAGGTGTGCATTTAGAATTAATTTCACATGGGTTTAGGACACGGGTGTGTCCCTATATTGCTTAGGACGTGTGAGCCGCACGGTCCAACAACACGACCATGTTGAAATGTCACATGGGCGTGTTGCCCCTCCCACGCGGGCATGTGCCCCTGTGTTAAATGTTATTTTCAGAGTTCTTTAAAGGACTCGGATTGTTTCCGAATTGGTTCTAATGTATGTTTTAGGCTTAGTAGGCTCTTATTAAGGAGTTCATAAATAAAATTGAAAAAGTTTTAATTTGACCATGCTTGGTGTTATAAAAATGTCTATATGCATATGTTTAAGTTAGGTAATGCATCATATTCCGACCCGGCGTGGGGCATGGGTGTGGGGTGTTACATGTAGCTTCTTCAACCCCATGTCGATGCCACAATACTTTCACTAATGCGATTCTCTTATTTCTCAGCTCTTTGATCTCACGAGCTAAAATTTGAATCGGTTCTTCACTGTATGTTAAATTTGACTGTATCTCAACTTCAGTTGAAAAAATAACATTTGAAGGGTCTGATCGATATCTTTGTAGCATTGATACGTGAAACACATTATGTATATTTTCTAACTCAGACGGTAAGGACAGTCGATCTGCAACTGGCTCAACTTGCTCAGTAATCTCATACGATCCGATGAATCGCAGACTCAATTTCCCTTTCAGACCAAACCGTAATATTTTTTTCCATGACGACACTTTCAAAAACACTTTATCCCCGATCTGGAACTCAATATCTTTCCATTTCAAGTCTGTGTACGATTTCTATCGATTCGAAGTTGCTTTTAAATTATCACGAAGTACTTTCACTTTTTCTTCAGTCTCTTTGATCAGATCAACCCCATGAATCATATTTTGGTTGAGCTCAGTCTAGTATAATGATTTTTGACATTTACGACCATATAGAGCTTCGTACGGTGCCATCTTTATACTAGATTGGAAGCTATTATTGTAAGCAAATTCAATCAGCGGTAGATATTTCTCCCAACTACCTTCAAACTCAAGAATGCAACAACGCAACATATCCTTAAGTATCTGAATAACTCATTCGGATTGACCATCTATTTACTTGTGAAATGCAGTGCTACAATTCAGTTTTGAAGCCAAAGCTTCTTACAATTTCTTCCAAAATCACGAAGTAAATCTTGGATCTCTATCCAAAACAATAGATAGGGGAATACCATGTAATCTCACAATTTTGGAAATATACAACTCAACTAATTTATCAAGTGAGAAATCTATACATACTGGAATAAAATGAGCTGACTTCGTCAATCTGTCAACAACAATCCATATCACTTCTTTCTTTTTCGGAGATAAGGGCAAACTCAATACGAAATCCATTGTTACTCTATCCCACTTCCACTCAGGAATCATAATAGGTTGTAATAAACCTAACGACACTTGATGCTCAGCTTTGACTTGCTGACAAATCAAACATTTCGAAACAAATTCTGAGATATCTCATTTCATGCCATGCCACCAATAAATTTGTTTCAAATCATTATACATTTTCGTGCTTCTCAGATGTACTAATAAACAACAATTGTGTGCTTCATTTAGAAGCTTTTGAATGAGCTCAAAATTTCTTGGTACACATATTCTATCATGAAACATCAAACAGTCAGGCCTATTCGAAACTCTGAATTAGAAGTCAGCTCACACTGAGCTCGTTTTGCATGCAATTCATTATCAAATTTTTGAGCCTCACAAATCTATTGTAGAGATAATGGTCTCGCTTTCAACTCGGCTACTATTGAATCGTCATGAAACAAAGCTAATTGTGTGTTCAAAGCACGTAAAGAAAATAAGGACTTTCGATTCAAAGCATCAGCAACTACATTCGCTTTCCCCGGATGATAGTCAATCACTAATTCATAGTCTTTTAGCAATTCTAACCATCTCCGCCGTCGCAAATTCAAATCTTTCTAAGTCATCAGATATTTCAAGCTTTTGTGCTCGGTATAAATATGACATTTCTCACCAAACAAGTAATGACGCCAAATTTCCAATACGAACACTATTATGGCTAACTCTAGATCGTGCGTTAGATAATTCTTTTTGTGCGGCTTCAACTGTCTCGAGGAATAAGCTACAACTTTGCCTTCCTGTATCCCCATGCCATTTAATGATGCATCACTAAAAACTACAAATTCTTTACCCGACTCAGGCTAAACTAACACTGGTGCCTCTATCAATAATGCTTTCAAGTTTGAAGCTCTGCTGACACTTTTCTGACCACTCAAATTTAACATCTTTTTGAAGCAATCGTGTCATCAAAGTCACGAACATTGAGAAGCCTTTCAGAAATCGTCTATAATAGCCGGCTAGTCCCAAAAAACTACAGACTTCGGATACATTTCTCAGAGGCTTCCAATCTATAATTGCAAAAATTTTGCTCGGGTCAACTCGAATACTCGCGGCTAAAACTAAATGTCCTAGAAAACCAACCTCTCATAGCCAAAACTCACATCTGCTAAACTTTACAAACAACTATTTATGTAACACCCCTAACCCGTAACCATCGCCGGAATAGGTTAAGAGGCATTACTAGACTTGTAACTCAATTCAAAACAATCAATTATCAAATGTCATTTCATTCCAGAAAATATCATTCGTTTACATTCAATATATACTTAAATCAAGCATATAAAGCTTAAAACATGCATTCGGGACTAAATCAGTAACATATTAGAGTTTTGAAAACTTAGAAAAATTTCAACATTTCAAGTATCACACGCCCGTGTGAACAAGCCGTGTGCCTCAATGGCTAATAGACATGCCCGTGTCTTAGACCGTGAAACAGGGCATACATATTGACTTGTGTCACATGGTCGAGGACACACCCGTGTGCCAGGCAGTGTGACAATTGCAGGATATACTGACTTATCAACATGGCCAAGTCACACACCCGTGTGCTAGGCCGTGTGCCATCTAGGGGAGTATACTGACTTGTACCATATGGCCAGTCAGACGCCCGTGTGCTAGGCCGTGTGGAGCATACTGACTTCCATATCATTTTAACATCAGGGGACACATGGCCGTGTGTCACACACGGCTAAGACACACGCCCGTGTCCCTACCCGTGTGGACAAAAATAAGCTATTTATAAAGCGATATTTTCCACCCTAAACACACAAGCATTCACAAATATAAATGACCACTTTTCATAACTCAATTGGCAACCATGTTAACCATTTCAATACACATTATTTTCTATATCAAAACCTAACAATTACAAACTCATATACCTATTTAACATCATGCATAATCCATTCATTTAACAACTACATATCAAGACTTCACTTGCATAATTTCATTCCATTATTACCTTTCCAAAACATAGTACCATAATTGAACACTTCATTCAACTAAACCATAGTACCAAAATAAGCCAAATCGCATGGCTTAACTTATACACAAAAACATACCAAATTCATGATATCAAGTAATGTAACTAACATCTTTTAAACTAGCCTATATATTCACAAGTTCAAAAGTACCGATCGAAAATTGGATAGTGTGATGTGCAACTCCTAAACGAGCGAGCTATCAAACCTCTATATAACATAGAAAAAGAAATAGAGTAAGCTTTATAGCTTAGTAAGCCCGTATAATTTAGAATTAAACTTACCATTTAAACCAAATCAATACAAGTAACTAAGGTAAACTCCATACAATTTCCAAATGCCTATCACAATTATTCATCCATAGGTTAGACATATTAATACATGAAATCATCCACTATCACAATCCAATACTCAATGTAACTAGCATTCATCATTTCATTCTTAATGATATAACCAATAATCCAATCAATAACAATACTCATTTGTATAAACAGAATTTATGCTCGTTGAACCTATTAGAAATTCAAAGGATACTCGGGTAATAAACATTAGTAATCTGTCAATTCATTATCATTTATGCTCTTTCGAGCCATGATTGGTAAGCTCCTTTCGAGCTGATGAATAGTAAGCTTTATTGAGCTGAAACAGTAAGCTCATACGAGCTAAAACGGTAAGCTCTAATGAGTTGAAAACAGTAAGCTCTTACAAGCTGATATATCGGTAAGCTCAAACGAGCTGTGGTGAGTCCGCAACAAATGCAAGAGCTCGACCAAAATGGTAACCCTAGTGACTTGTCACTCGTATCCTATGAATTCATACTATTCAAATGGGGCTCGGTAACAAATATAATATATCAATAAAGCATTTGTATTTCGAATACATCAATTATTCAATCACAAATATTCGTTTCAAATATTTTCAAATATATAGAATTTTGATTCTAATTATATGAACTTACCTTGTATCCTCGGATAAAACTATCGGCTATTCGTCTACTTTTCGTTTTCCCCGATCTAGTTCTGGTATTTTCTTGTCTTGATCTATATAATATCAAATTAACTCATTCAAACTTTCATTCAATTCAATTTAGCCTAAAACATTCATTTTGGCTAATTTACAATTTTACCCCTAGACTTTTGACTATTTTACAATTTAGTCTTTAACACATAAAAATGCAAAATTGCACAATTAGACTATAACCTATAGCAGCCAAATTTTATAGGGACTCCTATCAGCCCATATCTTTCATTATTTCACACTTTTAACCACTACATTTTACAATTTCACAATTTAATCCCTATTTTGCATTTTTGTCAAAAATCACTTTACAAAATAGTTTAACTATCATCAAGCTTCCATAATCTATCATCAACCATTCAATTACTCAATATTCAACAATGGAAACATGACAAATCTTTAACAAATTCAAAATCTAAGGTACAAGCTAGCTAGACTAAGCTACAACGATCTAAAAAACGTAGAAATAATTAAAAACGGATAAAAAATGAGCTTACATGTAAGGATGAACCCTAGCCAAACCTTCAAGCTTCAAGTATGGTGTTTCTTTATCTGATTTTCGATGGATGACTATAATTAAGAAGACAATCATTTTTTTTCATTATTTTAGTTAGGTTATTTAATAATTTACAATATTAACCTTATAAATATAACTCATAAATCACTTAAATCATGGACATAATTGTCCACTAACCTTAATCATGGTATAATAACATTATATGGACCCTTGATTTATTAAATCATAGCAATTAAACACCTTTAACAATTAGAATTCAAATTTTACGCATTACTAGATTTACTCCATTTTACCGAATTAAACATTTAAATAGTCAAATTTCTTAATGAAACTTTCACATAGTAATTCTATCATGTTGTAAACTTTAATAAAATATTAAAATAAATATTTCAAATTCTAATTTTTGGTCCCAAACCACTGTTCCGATTTGACTCAAAAACGTGTTGCTACAGTTTATCTCTCAAAGTTTGTAACAAGATTCTCAAATGCTCGGTACGCTTTGATTCATCACGAGAGTAAATCAAAATGTCATCAATAAACACAACTATGAATCGATCTAAGTACGGCCTGAAAATCTAATTCATCAAGTCCATAAAAATAGCAAGTGCATTTGTTAGTCCGAAAGGCATAACAAGAAATTCGTAGTGTTCGTACCTTGTTCTAAATGCAGCCTTTTTCACATCTGAGTCTTTAACTCGCAACTAGTAATAACCCGATCTCAATTCAATTTTTAAAAACACTGTTGCCCCTTTTAATTGATCAAACAAATCATCTATTTGTGGCAAAGTGTATTTGTTCTTAATAGTCACTTTGTTGAGCTGTTGATAGCCTATACACATTTGTTGAGCTATTGATAGTCTATACACATTCTCATCGTGCCATCTTTCTTTTTCACAAATAACACCAGTGCACCCTAGGGAGAGAAACTCGGTCTAGCAAAACCTCTATCTGTCAACTCTTGCAACTAAACTTTCAATTCTTTTAACTCTGTCAGAGCCATTCTGTACAGAGCTATCGATATCGGCATTGTTCTGGTACTAATTAAATACCAAACTCAACCTCTCTAATAGGTGATAAACCCGGTAACTCTTCGAGAAATACATCTGGATACTCACTCACAATTGGTACTAATTCAATCTTTGTTTCTGCCACTTTCGTATCAAGTACATAAGTAAGGTAAGCTTCACACCCCTTTTCTCACAAATCTCTAAGCTAACATAGACAAGATCATAACTAGCAAACTATTCAGATCATCAGACTCAATTCAAATAGTCTCATTATTATGACATTTCAATTCAATTCTCTTTCGTCTATAATTCACTATAACATCATGCATCGTTAGCCAATCCATACCCAAAATCACATCAAATTCATCGAATGGAAACAACACCAGATTAGCCGAAAAATAGAAATCTTGATTCATTAATGGACAATTCTTGTAGACTTTGTCAACCAAAACACATTTGCCTAAGGGGTTCGATACTCTAATCACAAATTCAGTAGACTCTACAGGCAAAGTCTTACTAGATACTAAATTCATACGTATATAAGAATGAGTTGATCCTAGACCTATCAATGCAATCAGATTAGTATCATAGAGAGTGAAAGTACTGGTGATAACATTTGGAGATGACGCTTCTTCGTGAGCACGAATAACGTAGGCTCTAGCAGGTGCTCTGGCCTCAGATCTCACAACTGAATCCTTTGTCACCCCTCTACTACCACTTACATTTTCGGCAATTCTAGATGGTCTACCTCTATTCGA
Source organism: Gossypium hirsutum (assembly GCF_007990345.1). Classification (NCBI taxonomy): domain Eukaryota; kingdom Viridiplantae; phylum Streptophyta; class Magnoliopsida; order Malvales; family Malvaceae; genus Gossypium; species Gossypium hirsutum. Next base: position 53,412,655 of record NC_053426.1, on the reverse strand, counting down.
CGTGTTACTTGGTCTCACATTCTGAACTTTATCTTTCTCATCTAGCTCAAGGCAATCTCGGATTAAGTGATCTAGCTAACTACATTTGTAACAAGCTTTATTACTTTTATTCCAGCATTCTCCAAAATGTCGTCACCCACACTACTGACACTCGGGTTTGTTGTCTCTTACACTATCAACACTTGATACAGATGTAGCTTGAGCTTTAAAACCTGAGTATTGTTTTCTACGATCTTTATTTGAATATCCATTTGAAGCATTGGGACGAGTGTATAAATTTCTAGATTTCTTTGATAAGATTGATACGGTTTACTCATCGATCTTTTTCTTGAGTCTCTAGCTTTTGAATCTACTTTTCTCTTTTCTTTGCTAAGATCCTCGGCTTTACAAGCGCTTTCAACCAAAACTACAAATTCTTTCAACTCTAGAATTATGACCAGTAATTTTATATCTTCGTTTAACCCGTCAACAAACCGCTTACACATAATCTCTTTGGTAGAAACATATTCCCTGGCATAATAACTCAACCGTACAAATTCTCTTTCATATTCTGTCACGGTCATTCAGCCTTATTTTAATTCTAGAAGCTCTTTGTGCTTTTGATCGAGAAATCTTTGACTAATGTATTTCTTTTGGAATTTGGATTGAAAGAACTCCCAAGTAACTTATTCTTTCGAAACCATAGATATCAACATGTTCTGCCATTCTGGTGTCTCTCAGCAAAGATACGACACATTTAATATATTAATCAGGAGTACAAGACAATTCATCGAATACTCGAATCGTATTTTTGAGCCAAAACTCAGCTCTCTCAGCATCATTATCAGCAGTATCCTGGAACTCTTCAACCCCATGTTTTTGAATCTTATCTACTGGCGGCTTGTTCAACGTTATCAAATCTATAACTTGAGGAACAACAGGGATTTGCTGAGGAATAGATGGGGTTAGAGGTTGCTGAGTAGCCAGGTTCGTATGAATGTATTGAGTGAACCATTCGTTCATCATTTGGAAGAAGGCTTCTTTAGCCTCTCTTCCCTGACTGCCTGTTACAAGTCTAGAATCAGATGGTGCTGTCCCTTGCACGAGAGCTGGTGCAATACTCTCAACCTCGTCGCCTATAGCTCGATTGAGATCTATTACTATATGAAAACACATTTTAAAATGTCAGGAGTCATCACACTATCTCAGTTTATATATATGGCATATATAGCTAGACTCACATATGCTACGTCAGTTCTAGAATTGACTAAATTGTAGCTCTGATACCAATAAAATATAACACACCTAACCTGTATCCGTCGCGAGAGTACGGTTACATGGTATTACCTAACAATTCACAACATAAAGCATACATTTATCAAACATAAAGCATTCATTCTCATAAATCATTAAAGACAATCACATTGTCCTTATAAGGGCCTACGAGGCCTTAAACATGCTTTAGAAGTTGTTCAAGACTAAATCGATAACATACAAAAATTTTTGGAAACTTAGAAAAATTTCAACCATACAGGGGTCACACGCTCCTGTGAACAGGCCGTGTGCCTCACACAGCTCCAGACACGTACTTATGGAAACACGGCATACATACTAACTTGAGTCACACGGCCAACCACACGCTCATGTGATTAGCCCATGGGAAACCTATAGGTTATATTGACTTATGCAACACGGCCAAGTCACACACCCGTGTGCCAATTAGGGGGTATATTGACTTGTACCACAAGGCCAGTCACACGCCTGTGTGTGAGACCATGTAAAGCATACTGACTTCAATTCAATTTCAACACCAGGGTTGTAACACCCCAAACCCGGCCTAGACGTTATGGCCAAATCTGTGATGCCACATCGAGCTGTGATTTGAAAAGCATCATTCTGTTGAAAAAACTATACTATATAAAAACCCTCGTAGTGATCTTTTAAAAACTCAAATGGGTTTAGCAAAAAGTTTAATCATTTTAGATTGTTATTGCACTTTTAAAACAATGTTAGCTTGCAGAAGCTTTTAAAGTATGTTGCAACGACTTGGTGTTTTGAAAGCATTTAATCTTATGAAAAATCGAGACCTACTTCTAACAGACATGATCCAAGATAATAAAACCCAAATCAAAAGTAAAACTTTTAAAAGGCTTTATTACATAACAATTACCCAAAATTAAATGGCTCAAAGATTAAAAGTTCAAAACAGAAGCAAGAGTAATTGTGTGGCCTTCATCGAGTCCCTCGCAGCACCGATCCGTCTAAGGATTTCCTGCACAGGAAAGCAGAAAGGTGAGTTTATGAAAACTCAGTGTGTAATTCCTTTACAATAGTCAGTGAAACAGTAGGCAAATACAGTTTGGGCCTAAGCTTGTTTAAGTGATAGTCTAGTATCAGTTAGGGCCATAGCCCTTTACAGTATCAGTATTAGTATGGGCTTTAGCCCATACAGTAACAGTAATAGAATTGCAATCAGAAGTCCTACCCATCTATCCTTTGCACTCCACTCCATCCAGCCCTACACTCCATGTAGGGATAAAATCGACGTACCCATCCCTACACTCCAAAATATAGCACCGGTTGCGGCACTAAACAGTATTTGCAGTGGAGCTGCCAGTACAGTACACTTCATCCAAATATATCAAACCCACCCCCATGCAACATGTCATGTTATAATATCATATGTGTATGCAGAATGTCATGCTTGAATACAGTCATACATACCATAGGGGCATATTGGTCATTTACCTCACGGGAGTATAACGGTCATTTCATCAAATTGGGTTTAGGTATACATACCGACCCACCAGTAGGTTCACAGTCGTCTCGAGAGACCTGTGCAACCTTAACAGTCAAATAGTGATAATGGGCCTAAAGCCCATTATGCAGCCCATGTAGGCACACATGCCCGTGTGGCCCAATAAGCCCAAAAATGACCTTGGCCGTGTGAACTACACAACCTGGCCCAATAGTCTCCACACGTCTGTGTTGTTTACCCGTGTGGGGTCTACATGACCCATTTTGGCCCAACATGGCCCAAAATGGCCTAAGCCCATGAAATCACTCATGGTGGCCTCTACGATCAAACGCCTACTTTTTACGGGTTTGGACTACCAAACAAGCGAGCGTACACTCGTGTAGCATCAATGGTCATACTTTTCAGCTTTTTTTTATCTACATTTAAAGCGGTGTGGTTACACACTTGCTCACGAAAACGTGCGAAAAGTCCACGAGTACTTCAACCTACATTCATTCACAAGATTCAGTTAATCGCAAACCAATCGACATATCCAAAACCCCCACCAAAAAAAAACTTGCCTAAAAACGTACCCCTCACTTGAATAGATCAGCCGATTATGGCTTACTCGCTAAATCCATTTAAGAGTTTCCAATCAATAGGCCTTAGGGGTTATCTGCACTCCAAACAAAACTTATCAACCATCAACAATTGAACAATTTGTACTATACGAAAAGCCACTTATCAAAAATGTAGAATCCAGATAAGAGGGAAAGAACAATCGGCCACACCAGCACAATGCTGAAAGTACAGAGAATGATAGAGGCAAAGTGTGATCGTTCCCCTATAGAGCAAACGACAGAAAGAAAGAGGTGTTTAGAAGGAAAGATCCTAACAACAGAAAGGGAATCATGAGCACTTACCAATCGTCAAAGAACTCGTATAAAACTGAAAACAAAACACAAATAAATGAGTAAAGGGAATGAAGTATTCGTCTAATCACAAAAATATGGAAGGAGAAGAGAACTGAAAGACAGAAATGAGGGGGAGGAGTAGAAGTATTTAGTTTAGCAATGCGAAAGGGAACACTTGACAAATACCAAAGGAATAGAGATGAGAAGAGAAAGGGGTACGGCTAAGGTTTTGAGAAGTAAAGGAAAGAAGGAAATCGATTAGACAAAGTTGTAGTGAAAGCAAAAATTGACAAATGAAAAAAACCTGAGTGATACGAAATAAGCCAAAACGAAAAATATCACCAACACTCCCAAGGACAATACAACCTTGAGGAAGAAAAAGGCAAAAAGAATGTGACAGAAACGAGGTGAAGAGAAAAGTGCAAAAACCAATCCCAAAAACATCACAAGCAAAATTCCCCAAAAGTGCCTAGAACCTCTATTCGGCACAGCATAACCTCTCCCCTCAACTCCCCACGATCTTCTCCCCAATTTCCTCCACCAAGTCCTCCAACCTATCACTATCTAGATCCCCCTTTTTCCTTCCAAATTTCGGCTACATGATCCCCTACTCCACTCAAACACCCCAACCGTCCAAGCAATAGAGTCCCACTGCCATACAACTACCTACACAGTAGCTTGCAAAATAAAACACACTTGCACGCAGTAAGACTAGAACCCCAGTCTCCTAGCAACAGTAGCATGCCACTATCCCCTAGACTAGTAGGTTTTTTTTTGTCATGCATCAACCATGTTTATTTAAGAAGCCTACTGTCCAATGACAGCGTTAACTCAAGTAAAAATAAAATTTTGTACAAGCCAAGGCTCGACCTCAAGACTTCTCTAACACTTCTCAGGACACTCAACCACTGAAACAGACATGTATTTATGCAGCACAACATACAAAAATACTTAAATTTTTAGGGCATTACAACTCCACCCCCTTAAAAGAAAATTTTAGCATCGAAATTTACCTGCTCAAAACAGATGAGAGTATTACTATTGTTGGAACACCGGTGCCTCCAAGGCGCAGCAAAAAATTAAAAAAAAAATTTTGGCGACCCAAACCAAGGATCCATGTGTAAGGAACGAATCGGGGTGATAAAAAGGTTTTAAAATTCCCGAAACTTCAATCTGAGTAGACAGCGACGCCTAGGCAACAGGAATGCTAAACCACTATCGAACCAAGCCGCAACCTTTTCTGATGTCAGCTTCTACGTAGTCGACCCGATTGACAATGAACGGTAGAAATACCAGAAAACTATTTTCAGAGAGTATTTTGCTAAACGGCTGCTAGACCACATTGCATATTTTCGAGCTAGTTTTTATATACCCTTTTTAGGGTTTTTACCCTTGCTATATATAACTCCCTCTTATTGGTATATATTTATAACGAATTTTAATTCATTAAAATTAATCCGAACATAATAATTATCATTCAAATAAATATAATAATGTTTAACCGAAAAATTATAATTACATTAATTATAAAAAAAGATTTTGGTAAACTATATTTATTTAAACTTATATACGAACTAAATTCATATATCAATAAAATTATGTTCTGATTATGTGTACAACATCCTTGTACATATAGTAAGTTCAACAATTTGATTGCCCAATTAAATTAATTAGTTTAATTCATGTGACAACCAAGCAATATACCAACTATGTTTTACCTCGTTCATTTCAACCATAGGGTGTGACCTTATAGGTTTTTGTAACGTTACCAGTAATATTAGAACGATTCTAATGTTACAAACAATGAGGGCATTTAGAAATTCATCAATGCTACCTAAGTTACAAGAAGTCATGATTCGACATAACCTTTTGTGATTAACCTTTCATGCATTAATCCTTAAGTCCTATATCTTTGGAATGGACACAAGTCATGGAATAGTCACACTTGCATAGTCCATCCCATGTTTCTTGATACCTTGAGTAGACTATGATACACAAATAAGTATGACATCTCATATCAACTTATTTGAGTATGGCCATGCATTTCTAGCCTCACTCAATCAAGTGCCCTGAGATATTACTCCCATCATGTAGGAGGGACTTATCCTATATTGATCAACTATATCCCTTAACGTAGATTGTGGTATATCCAACATCAGTCGTTACAGAACAACCAGTTACAGTGTTTGTTTGACTGTATCAAAATATACAACTCACGATGTTGGGATAAAGATGATCTCAAGTATGAGGATCATATACATATTAATCACTATGAGTAATGTTGTGACAATTACATAATAATCCAAGAAACATACACATAGCGGGTCAATCCAATATATTGTTCTCTAACACACATATTCATGCATTGATTTTGACACTCCATATCAATGACAACTCTTTATCATCAATTAACTACATGTTAGTCTTAATGCATTATTATTGTCCTAGCCAACAATAATACTTGACTAAGGATCTTTTAAGAATAATCATATTATTCTCAGGACATTATTATAAAATAGTTTATTTATGCACACAGAAAAGAAACTGAAATAATAATGGCAACGCCTTCTATTAATAAACATGATAAACCAAGTATGTTATTACAACCATCTCGAGATTGATCTTTGGGCATACTCTTACAATCTCCCACTAGCACTAAGACCAATCACTTATATATCTAATACCAAGTGACTTAGAGTGACGATGATGCTTCTGCTGTGTCAGAGTCTCGGTCAGGTGATCAGTAATGTTATCATCTGTAGGTACTCTGCATATCTCTACATCCCCTCGATCGATAATCTCTCGAATAAGATAGTAGCGCCTAAGTATATGTTTGGATCGTTGGTGAGATCTGGGTTCTTTTGCTTGTGCAATGGCTCCAATGTTATCACATCGGAGTTCTATAGCATCTAATATGCTAGGCACAACCCCTAGTTCAGTAATGAACTTTTTGATCCAAACCGCTTCTTTTGCTGCCTCACTAGCTGCATTATATTCAGCCTCTGTTGTAGAATCGGCTACTATACTTTGCTTTGAACTCTTCCATCTCACAGCACCACCATTAAGGCAAAACACAAAACCTGATTACGATCAAGAATCATCCTTGTCGGTTTGGAAGCTGGCATCAGTGTAACCTTTTACACTTAACTCTTCCTCACCTCCATATATTAGGAATGTATCCTTAGTTCTTCTTAAGTACTTAAGAATATTCTTGACTGTGGTCCAGTGACCTTCACCAGGATCTACTTGGTACCTGCTCGTCATGCTTAAGGCATATGAGACATCTGGACGGGTACATAACATGACATACATGATAGATCCAATAGCAGAAGCATATGGAATTTTACTCATGCGTTCTCTCTCTTGTGGAGTTGAAGGACACATTTCCTTCAAGAGTGAAATACCATGTCTCATAGGTAGGAATCCTCTCTTAGATTCTTCCATATTGAACTGTAATGCCCCCACACCCAAAACCATCGCCGGAGTCGAGCTTGAGGAGTTACCAAACATAATTTATCAAATTAAGAACTTCAAATCATTTGTTTCTACATTCACAGCTTTCTAGCTACCCGCGTCACAGTTACAAGAAAAATCATATCTCGAGTTAAAAAACACAAAATCAAGATCCGTAAATTTTAAATAAATCTAGACTCATATATCTATTTACTAATTCTTTTCTAGAATTTTTGGTTGAGCTAATTAGTACAGGTTATTAGTTAAAGTCTCCCCTATTTCAGGGTTCAACAGCTCTAACCTCTGTGAATTACGAATCAGATATCTCTCTATACAGAATTTCAATGACTATGAGGTTTGTTTCTATTAAAACTAGACTCAACAAGGAATCTGTAAATATAAGAAAAAACTTCTAATTATTTTTGTAAAATTTATTATGAATTTTTAAAGTCAGAACAGGGGATCTAGAAATCACTCCGGTCCTATTTCACAAAAGTTTAAATATCTCATAAAATATAATTTATATGCCTATTTTGTTCAATCCACATGAAAATAGACTCATTAAGCTTCAATTTCATAAATTACTCATCATTTATTTCCATTTATACTATTTTTAGTGATTTTTTAAATTCATGTCATTGCTGCAGCAATATTCTGTTTTAAGGCAAGTTTCATCTTTTCATGAGTTGTTATGAACTAGATAACCTATTAAACTTCCATGATATCAAACATGATCTAAATTTAACCATCACCATGACTTATCAATATCAAACATTTTCTTAACCAATCATGGCTATATCATAAAATTATTTACACAAAGTAAGTATATTGCTATACATGCCATACTTAAGTTTTACAAGCCATTTACCCAGATGAAAGTCCTTTGGATAGTGTGATCGAACCTTCGACCCGTCCCGATTCCCGAGCTGGCTTGTTCAAAACTACAGTAAATAAAGAGGAGGGAGTAAGCATAAATGCTTAGTAAGTTCATATGTAAATAACAAGTAACATAACAATACAAATATACCAAACAACTTTAGCATGGTATCACCAAAACATATATCATATTTCTAAACATCATTCATCATCTTACCACCTTATTGTTGTTGTATCTATTATCAACCCGAGGGTTAAGAACATACCTATCCAAAGTGTCCATTTCACATCACTTACCAGAACGTCACTTGCATCTTAAGTGTTCTTTCATTTCACTAGAAATTTCACCCGTTGAACACATCGGAATACAACTCGGATACACGGATAATTTGCACATAAGTGCCTCATATGTAATCAAGAAATCATGTAACCCGCCCCTAAGTGAACTCAAACTCAACTCAACGAGCTCAGGCGTTCGCATCCATAAGTGAACTCAGACTCAACTCAACGAGTTCGGATGCCTAGTTACATCTCACGAACTCAGACTCAACTCAACGAGTTCGGACATTCGCATCCATAAGTGAACTCGGACTCAACTCAACGAGTTCGGATGCTCAACCATCCTAGTGACATGTCACTTGTATCCTAATCTACTCCTAAGGTTCAAACAGGCTTTTTCCCTCGATCTCCCATTTGTCGTCTTCCATGGAATATCGGAACCGATACTCGGTAGCAATTCATATTTATCAAGTAGTAAACATAATTTGCATATTACTCAACATTAACCACAAAGCATAATATTTCACGATTAAAAATCAGCGTATCATATAATTAACATCAATAACTTAAAAATAACAATTATGCTACATTATTTACACATGAACTTACCTTGGTACCAAAATATAAAGATTTTGCAATTTAGTCCACAATCTTTTCTTTTTCTCGATCGCGACTTGAATCTCGTTTCTCTTGATCTATAATACCAAATTAATCTTATTTAATACATACATTCATCAAAACAGCATTTAATACGAACTTTGAAAAAATTACACTTTTGCCCCTAAACTTTTGCATAATTACACTTTTGCCCCTAGGCTCGGGAATTAAACTTTATTCCTTATTCTTATGTTTTATAACATGCTGATCACTTTTCCCTTCTATGGCAACATCAAATTCTCACTCTAACATATACTTGTGACTATTAGGTATTTTTGCCGATTAAGCCATTTTACTCGTTTTCACTCAAAACCGAGTAGCACAAGTTGTCTAACATAATTTAAAACCCCATATTCTATCATAAAACATCAAAATACACAAATTTCACCTATGGGTATTTTTCCAAATATAAACCCTAGGTTGAATTATTGCTAGCATAAGCTTAATCGAGCTTCTGGGATTCCAAAAACGTAAAGAACATTAAAAATGGGGCTTGGAATCACTTACTATGGAGCTTGAAAGTTGAAGAAACCCTAGCTATTGAGAGAGGGAGAATTCGGCAGCAACTAAGGAGGATGATGACCAATTTTGTTTTATTTTTCCCATTTTATTTCATTTAATATCCAAATGACCAAAATGCCCCTCCTTACTAAACTTTCAAAATTCCTTCCATGTCCTAATTTTGTCCATGAACTTAAAATTGGTCAAATTTCTATTTAAGATCTCCTAATTAATATATCAATGCAATTTCATACTAAAAACTTCTAGAATGCAAATTTTTGCAATTGATTCGATTTAGTCCCTACTTTCAATTTAAGCACTGTAGGCATAGAATTTCATCACGAAATTTTCACACAATCATGCAATCATATCATAATCATCAAAATAATTATAAAATAATTATTTCTATCTTGGATTTGTAGTCACGAAACCACTATTCCGATTAAGGCCTAATTCAGGATATTACAACTCCCCCCCTTTTAAGGATTTTCGTCCTCGAAAATCTTACCGGTAAACAGGTGTAGATATTGGTTTCTCATAGTTTCTTCAAGTTCCCATGTAGTCTCTTCTACCCCATGCTTTTGCCACAACACTTTCACAAGTGCAACACTTTTATTTCTTAGTTGTTTGACTTCTCGAGCAAAAATCTTAATCGATTCTTCTTCATAAGTCATATCCGGTCGTAGTTCAACTTCTGTCGGTGAAATTATATGTGAAGGATCTGAATGACACCGACGTAACATAGATACGTGAAACACATCATGAATCTTCTCTAATTCAGGTGGTAGCGCTAGCCGATATGCTACCGGTCCAACTTTTTCAATTATTTCATACGGTCCAATAAAACGCGGACTTAACTTGCCCTTTCGTCCAAATCTAAGGACTTTCTTCCATGGAGACACTTTCAAAAATACCTTATCACCAACTTGAAACTCCATTTCTTTTCGTTTCAAATCCGCATAAGATTTCTGTCTATCTGAAGCAGCTTTCAAACAATCTCGAATCACTTTCACCTTTTCTTCAGTTTCTTTTATTAAATCAACTCCATAAATCTGATTTTCCTTGAGTTCAGTCCAATACAATGGCGTTCGACATTTACGACCATTTAATGCTTCATAAGGTGCCATCTTCAAACTTGTCTGATAACTACTATTATAAGCAAATTCTACCAATGGTAAATACTTTTCCCAACTACCTCAAAATTCCAATACACAACTTCTGAGCATGTCTTCAAGAATCTGAATTACTCTCTCTGATTGTCCATCAGTTTGTGGATGAAAGGCAGTGCTGAAATTTAACTTTGTACCTAGTGCCTCTTGTAACTTTTGCCAAAATCGTGAGGTAAACCTCGGATCTCTATCCGAAATGATTGAAAAAGGTATCCCATGAAGTCTAACAATCTCTCGGATATACAATTCAGCCAACTTATTAAGAAATAATCTATACGTATCGGAATAAAATGAGCCAATTTAGTCAGTCTGTCCCAGATGGCATTTTTCTTCCCTAGAGTTAACGGCAACCCTGATATAAAATCCATAGTAATCCGATCCCATTTCCATTCAGGAACCATAATAGACTGAAGTAATCCCGAAGGTACTTGGTGTTCAGCTTTCACTTGTTGACAAACTAAGCACTTTGATACAAACTCGGAAATATCTCTTTTCATTCCACTCCACCAGTACATTTTCTTCAAGTCATTATACATCTTCGTACTGCCCGGATGAACCGCTAAACAACCATTATGTGCTTCATGCAAAATCTTTTGAATCAACACATCATTTTCGGTACACAAATCCAATTTTTAAACATCAAACAACCATCAAAACCGATTCTGAAATCTGATCCTGTATCAGCTTCACACTGTTTTCTCTTGGCTAGCAAATCTTGATCATTTTTTTGAGCTTCAAAAATCTCTTGTAAAAACATCGGTCTTGCTTTTAACTCTTCTAGAATCAAACCGTCATCTGACATTTTCAACTGAGTGTTCATAACTCTCAAAGCAAACAACAACTTTATGCTTAAAGCATCGGCAACCACATTCGCTTTTCCCAGATGATAATCAATAACAAGCTCATAATCTTTCAATAACTCTAACCATCTTCGCTGTCTCAAATTCAAGTCTTTTTGTGACATCAAGTACTTAAGACTTTTGTGATCGGTATATACTCGGCACTTTTCACCATACAAATAATGTCGCCAAATCTTTAAAGCAAATACCACCGCAGCCAATTCCAAATCGTGAGTAGGATAATTCCTCTCATGAGGTTTTAACTGTCTCGAAGCATAAGCCACCACTTTTCCTTCTTGCATGAGTACACACTCAAACAATTTAGAGAAGAATCACTATACACCACAAATTCTTTACCTGATTTGGGTTGTATCAGCACTGGTGCTTCAGTTAATAACTTTTTCAATTCTTCGAAACTCTGTTGACATTCTTCCGTCCATTCAAATTTAAAATCCTTTTGGAGTAGTCTAGTCATAGGAGTAGCAATTATAGAAAATCCATTTACAAACTGCCGATAATACCCAGCTAGCCCCAAGAAACTCCTAACTTCAGTTACATTTTTCGGTGGTTTCCAATCAACAATGGCTGAAATTTTACTAGGATCAACCCGTATACCATCACCTGAAATAATATGACCCAAAAATCCAACTTCCCGGAGCCAAAATTCACTTTTACTAAACTTAGCATACAGCTGCTTATCTCTCAAAGTTTGCAAAACTATACTCAAATGATCAGCATGCTCTGTCTCATCTTTTGCATAAATTAAAATATCATCTATAAACACCACAACAAATCTGTCCAAGTATGGCCGAAATATGCGATCCATTAAGTCCATAAACACAGTAGGAGCATTTGTCAACCCGAATGGCATAACTAAAAATTCATAATGACCGTACCTTGTTCTAAAAGCAGTTTTAGGCACATCTGACTCTTTCACTCGCAGCTGATAATACCCAGATCTCAAGTCAATCTTTGAAAACCATGTCGCTCCTTTTAGCTGATCAAACAAATCATCAGTTCTCGGCAATGGATACTTGTTTTTGATTGTCACCTTGTTTAACTGTCGATAATCAACACATAATCTCATAGAACCATCCTTCTTTTTCACAAATAACACGGGAGCACCCCAAGGTGAAAAACTCGGTCTCATAAAGCCTTTATCAGTCAACTCTTACAACTGCGACTTTAATTCTTTCAACTCTGTTGGTCCCATTCTATATGGAGCAATTGAGATCGGAGCTGTTCCCGGTATCATATCAATACCAAATTCTACTTCCCTGACTGGAGGCACACCCGACAATTCTTCTGGAAATACATCCGCAAATTCACACACAACCGGCACTGATTCAACTTTCTTTTCAACTTCTTTTGTATTAATTACATACGCCAAATAAGCTTCATAACCCTTTCTCAAATATCTCTGAGCCGACATCGAAGAAATCACACTAGACAATGCCTCTGATTTATCTGATTCAACCCGCAGAGTTTGACCGTTTTCACACTTTAATTCTATAACCTTTTCTTTACAATTTACTATAGCATCATGCAATGTCAACCAATCCATACCCAAAATAACATCAAATTCATCAAACGGCAACAACATCAAGTTGGCCGGAAAGTAATGACCCCGAATCATTAAAGGGCATTTCTTGGTTACTTTATCAACTATCACGCATTTGCCTAGCGGGTTCGACACTCTAATTCATACTAGACACCAGTTTCATGCATACATATGAATGAGTAGAACCAGGATCAATCAAAGCAATAACAATAATATCATAAAGAGAAAATGTACCGGTAATCACATCGGGTGAGGAAGCATCTTCACGCGCTTTAATAGCATAAGTTCTAGCCGGAGCTTTTCCTTCAGATCTAACTGCTGCATCTCTGGCTACATTCTTACTGCTTGTTTCACTTTCAGCTTTTCTCGGATACTTTCCCCTCGAGTTTGCACCACTAGCTTTTACACTCTGAAATTTTTCTTTTTCAGCTCTCTCTGGGCAGTCTCTAATAAAATGATCCGGAGAACCACATCGAAAACATTCATTTGCTCTGCACGGACCAAAATGATTTCTACCACACCGCTGGCACTTAGGTTTAACAAATCTAGAGTTCCCTACACTGGCTGCAGAAGTATCCTGAGATTTAGGACCCACATTCTGCTTCTTAAAATTTCCATATGATTGCCCAGCTGAAACTTGGGAACAAGGATTCATATTTCTTGACTTTCCGGGTTGCTGTGAAGGTGCCTTACTCATTGGCCTTTTCTTCCAATTTCGTGTCTCAGCCTCTACCTTTCTCTTCTCTTTAAGTAGTTCTTCAGCCTTACAAGCTCGATCAACCAGTACTACCATTTCTTTCAGTTCAAGGACCCCGAAAAATACCTTAATGTCTTCATTGAGCCCGTCTTCAAATCGTCGGCACATCTTGGCTTCTGTAGGAACATATTCCCTAGCATACTTACTCAATCGAACAAACTCTCTTTCATATTCTGATACTGTCATATTACCTTGCTTCAGCTCAAGAAACTCTTTACATTTCTGATCAATAAATCTTTCACTAATATATTTCTTCCGAAACTCTTCTTGAAAGAATTCCCAGGTTACCCTCTCTTTCGGTACCACCGAAATCAAAGTCTTCCTCCAATTATAGGCTGAATCTCTCAACAAAGATGTAGCACATTTCAAACATTCTTCAGGTGTACAAGATAATTCATCAAATACCCGGATAGAATTTTCAAGCCAGAACTCTGCTTTCTCTGCATCATCATCAATATTTGCTCTAAATTCTTCAGCCTTTTGTTTACGAATTCTGTCAACGGGGGTTCTGTGAAATTTTATCATATCCTCTCCCTGAGGCACCGGAGGCATAGGTTGAGGAATTGGGGGAGGTAGGGGAGGTCGTACATTTGGGTTTGTACAAACGAACTCAGTGTACCATGCACTCATCATTTGGAGAAAGGCTTCCCAATCCCTTTCTCCTCCTCCCTAACCAACAGTAGGAGGTGGGTTTTCAGTCGGCGCTACCCTTTCAGCCGGAGCTGGCGCATTACTCTCTACTTCATCTGCCACAGCTGGATCGGGATCCATTTACTATATAAATATCATTTAAAAAGGTCAGAAGTCGTCACACTATCACAATTCATACATATGGCATGTATAGCAAAATTCGTACATACAACACGTAGTCCGAGAACCGACTAAACTTGCTCTGATACCACTAAATGTAATGCCCCCACGCCCAAAACCATCGCCGGAGTCGAGCTTGAGGAGTTACCGAACATAATTTATCAAATTAAGAACTTTAAATCATTTGTTTCTACATTCACAGCTTTCTAGCTACCCGCATCACAGTTACAAGAAAAATCATATCTCAAGTTACGAAATTAAAAATCAACATCCGTAAATTTTCCCTAAATCTAAACTCATATATCTATTTACAAATTTTTTTCTAGAATTTTTGGTTGGGTTAATTAGTACAGTTTATTAGTTAAAGTCTCCCCTATTTCAGGGTTTGACTGCTCTAACCTCTGTGTATTACGAATCAGATATCTCTCTATACATAATTTCAATGACTATGAGGTTTATTTATCTTAAAACTAGACTCAATAAGGAATCTGTACATAAAAGGAAAAACTTCTAATTATTTTTGTAAAATTTATTATGAATTTTTAAAGTCAGAATAGGGGATCCAGAAATCACTCTGGCCCTGTTTCACAAAAGTTTAAATATCTCATAAAATATAATTTATATGCCTGTTTTGTTCAATCCACATGAAAATAGACACATTAAGCTTAAATTACATAATTACTCATCATTTAGTTCCATTTATACTATTTTAGTGATTTTTCAAATTCATGTCATTGCTACAGCAATATTCTATTTTAAGGCAAGTTTCATCTTTTCATGAGTTGTTATGAACTAGATAACCTATTAAACTTCCATGATATCAAACATGATCTAAATTTAACCATCACCATGACTTATCAATATCAAACATTTTCTCAACCAATCATGGCTATATCATAAAATTATTTACACAAAGTAAGTATATTGCTATACATGCCATACTTAAGTTTTACAAGCCATTTACACAGATGAAAGTCCTTTGGATAGTGTGATTGAACCTTCGACCTGTCCCAATTCTCGAGCTGGCTTGTTCAAAACTACAGTAAATAAAGAGGAGGGAGTAAGCATAAATGCTTAGTAAGTTCATATGTAAATAACAAGTAACATAACAATACAAATATACCAAACAACTTTAGCATGGTATCACCAAAACATATATCATATTTCTAAACATCATTCATCATCTTACCACCTTATCGTTGTTGTATCTATTATCAACCCGAGGGTTAAGAACATACCTGTCCAAAGTGTCCATTTCACTACACTTACCAGAACGTTGCTTGCATCTTAAGTGTTCTTTAATTTCACTAGAAATTTCACCCGTTGAACACATTGGAATACAACTCGGCTACACGGATAATTTGCACATAAGTGCCTCATATGTAATCAAGAAATCATGTAACCCGCCCCTAAGTGAACTCGGACTCAACTCAATGAGCTCGGACATTTACATCCATAAGTGAACTCAGACTCAACTCAACGAGTTCGGATGCCTAGTTACATCTCATGAACTCGGACTCAACTCAACGAGTTCAGACATTCGCATCCATAAGTGAACTCGAACTCAACTCAACGAGTTCGGATGCTCAACCATCCTAGTGACATGTCACTTGTATCCTAATCTATTCCTAAGGTTCAAACGGGCTTTTTCCCTCGATCTCACATTTGTCGTCTTCCATGGAATATCGAAACCGATACTCGGTAGCAATTCATATTTATCAAGTAGTAAACATAATTTGCATATTACTCAACATTAACCACAAAGCATAATATTTCACGATTAAAAATCAACGCATCATATAATTAACATCAATAACTTAAAAATAACAATTATGCTACATTATTTACACATGAACTTACCTTGGTACCAAAGTATAAAGATTTTGCAATTTAGTCCACAATCTTTTCTTTTCCTCGATCGCGACTTGAATCTCGTTTCTCTTGATCTATAATACCAAATTAATCTTATTTAATACATACATTCATCAAAACAGTATTTAGTACGAACTTTGAAAAAATTACACTTTTGCCCCAATACTTTTGCATATTTACACTTTTGTCGCTTGGCTCGGGAATTAAACTTTATTCCTTATTCTTATGTTTTATAACTTGCTGATCAATTTTCCCTTCTATGGCAACATCAAATTCTCACTCTAACATATACTTGTGACTATTAGGTATTTTTGCCGATTAAGCCCTTTTACTCGTTTTCACTCAAAACCGAGTAGCACAAGTTGTCTAACATAATTTAAAACCCCATATTCTATCATAAAACATCAAAATACACAAATTTCACCTATGGGTATTTTTCCTAATATAAACCCTAGGTTGAATTATTACTAGCATAAGCTTAATCGAGCTTCCGGGATTCCAAAAACGTAAAGAACATTAAAAACAGGGCTTGGAATCACTTACTATGGAGCTTGAAAGTTGAAGAAACCCTAGCTATGGAGAGAGGGAGAATTCGGCAGCAACTAAGGAGGATGATGACCAATTTTGTGTTATTTTTCCCATTTTATTTCATTTAATATCCAAATGACCAAAATGCCCCTCCTTACTAAACTTTCAAAATTCCTTCCATGTCCTAATTTTGTCCATGAACTTAAAATTGGTCAAATTGCTATTTAAGATGTCATAATTAATATTTCAATGCAATTTCATACTAAAAACATCTAGAATGCAAATTTTTTCAACTTATTTGATTTAGTCCCCACTTTCAATTTAAGCACTTTAGGCATAGAATTTCATCACGAAATTTTCACACAATCATGCAATCATATCATAATCATCAAAATAATTAGAAAATAATTATTTCTATCTCGAATTTGTGGTCACGAAACCACTATTCCGATTAAGCCCTAATTCAGGATATTACACGAACCTTTTCAATACTTTATCTATATATGTACCTTGACTTAGACCTAGTAGTCATCTTGATCTATCTCTATAGATCTTGACCCTAAGATGTAAGTGGCTTCGCCCAAGTCTTTCATAGAAAAACAACTTCCTAACCAAGTCTTAATAGACTGTAAGGTAGGTATGTCATTGCCCATGATAAGTATGTCATCCACATACAGTACCAAGAATGTAATTGTGTTCCCACTAACTTTCTTGTAAACACATGGCTCATCTTCATTTTTGATAAAACCAAACTCTTTGATTGCATCGTTAAAACGAAGATTTCAACTTCGAGAAGCATGCTTTAATCCATAAATGGATCTTTGTAACTTACATATCTTTCCAGCATCCTTTGGATCGACAAAACCTTCAGGTTGTGTCATATACACATCCTCTTCAAGTTTCCCATTAAGGAAAGTTGTTTTGACATCCATCTGCCAGATTTCATAATCATGAAATGCAGCTATGGCAAGCAAGATCCTGATGGATTTAAACATAGCTACAGGAGAAAAGGTTTCATCATAGTCAACACATGAATTTGGCGAAAACCTTTAGCGACTAATCGCCCGTTGTATGTTTGTACATTACCATCCATGTTGGTTTTTTTTTTTGAAAACCCACTTGCACCCTATAGGTTTAACCCCTTCGGGTGGGTCAACCAAAGTCCAAACTTGGTTTTCATACATGGAATCCATCTCAGATCTCATGGCCTCAAGCCATTTCTCAGAGTCTAGGCTCGCCACTGCTTCTTGATAAGTCCTAGGCTCATCTTGATCTATAAGAAGAATGTCACCATGTATTGTAATGAGAAATCCATATCTTTCAGGTGCATGGTGTTCTCTTAAAGATCTAAGCGGTGGTTGTGTTTCTACAACAGTTACTTGTTCCTCAATTTCTTGTGGAATTTGCTGTTGTTCTATCTCTGGTTCAGTGGTATCTTGTGATTCTCGAATTTCTTCAAGTTCAATCTTTCTCCCACTTCCTTTTCTAGAAACAAATTCTCTCTCGAGGAAGACACCAGTCCGAGCAACAAACACTTTGTTCTCAGTGGGATTAAAGAAATAATATCCTTTGGTTTCTTTTGGATACCCCACAAAGATACACTTTTCAGAATTGGGTTCAAGCTTAGTAGATGTCTGACATTTAACATAAGCTTCGTAACCCCAAATTTTCATAAAAAGACATACTGGAATGTTTCCCTGTCCACATCTCATATGGCTTCTTTTGAACCGATTTAGATGGAACACGATTTAGTGTGAAAATATCTGTTTCAAGTGCATGTCCCCAAAAGGAAGTCGGTAGATCAGCATGACTCATCATGGATCGAACCATGTCTAATAGAGTTCGATTTCTTCTCTCAGAAACTCCACTCCATTGAGGAGTACCAGGAGGAGTAAGTTGTGAGGCAATCCCACATTCCTTCAAAAGATCATCAAACTCTAGGCTCAAATACTCTCCACCTCGATCAGATCGAAGTGTCTTAATAGTTTTGCCTAGTTGATTTTGTACTTCATTTTCTACTTCCTTGAACTTTTCAAGGGCCTCAGATTTATGGCGCATGAGATAAACATACCCATATCTACTGAAATCATCAGTGAAAGTAATAAAATAGTGAAATCCACCTCTAGCTTGTGTATTTATTGGTCCACATGCATCTGAATGTATTAAGCCCAATAAATCACTAGCTCGTTCACTTTTACCAGTAAAAGGAGATTTAGTCATTTTTCCTAATAAGCAAGATTCATATACTTCAAATTGTTCAAAAACAAATGAATCCAAGAGACCATCTTTATGGAGTTTGGATATGCGTTTCTCACTTATGTGGCCCAAACGACAATACCAAAGATAAGTTTGATTTGAGTCATTTATTTTAGATCTTTTAGTATTTATGTTGTAAATGGGATTCATTTGATCTAAAATATATAGGCCATTAATCAATTGTGCCGAACCATAGAAAAAATTATTGAGATAAAAGGAACAACAGTTATTCTTAATTATTATCTCAAAACCAATTTTGTCTAAACAAGAAATTGAAATAATGTTTTTAGTCAAACTGGGCACAAAATAACAATCCTCTAAAATTAAACCAAGTCCACTAGGCAAAGATAAAGTATATGTTCCCACAGCTAATGCAGCAACTCTTGCTCCATTTCCAACTCGCAGGTCCACATCTCCTCTAGCCAAAGTCCTACTCCTTTGTAGTCCCTGTACAGAAGTACAAATATGAGAACCACAACCAGTATCTAATACCCCAGAAGTAGTAGTTGATAGATTAATATCAATAACATAAATACCTGAAGCAGACGCTCCGCTTGCTTTGGCCTTCTTGATTTCCTCAAGATAGACAGGGCAGTTCCGCTTCCAATGTCCAGTCACACCACAATGAAAACAGTTTCCTTCCTTAGACACCCCACCTTTAGGTTTCAGTGTAGCCTTTCCCTTTCCAAGATTGGGCTTACCTTTGCCTTTGGGCTTTATCGGGACTTTAGCCTTTCCCTTGCCCTTGTTGTTACTGACCATCAGTATGGGCTTGGGTCCAACCTTTTTCATGTTGCCTTCAGTAGTTCGTAACATACTGAGCAACTATGGCAGAGTCTTGTCAATTTTATTCATATTGAAATTGAGGACAAACTGGTTGTAACTATCCGACAACGATTGCAGAATAACATCAGTGGCCAACTCTTGGCTCAATGGAAACCCAAGCTTAGATAGGCTTTCAATATAACCAATCATCTTAAGAACATGAGGTCCTACTAGGCTTCCTTCAGCCAGCTTACATTGGAATAGGGCCTTAAAGATATCGAACCTCTCTTGCCTTGCTTGCCCTTGATATAGTTCTTTCAGGTGCTCGATCATATCATAAGCAACCATATCCTCATGTTGCTTTTGAAGCTCAGGATTCATAGTGGCAAGCATAAGACATCCAACGTCTACCATTTCATCTAGATGCTTCTTGTAAGCATCTTTATCAACCCTCGAGGCATTAGCCAGTGGTTCATCAGGAAGTGGTTTTTCAATGACATATAATTTCTGTTCTTGTTTGAGGACAATCATCAAGTTACGGAACCAGTCAAGAAAATTCAAACCATTCAATTTGTCCTTATCAAGGACCGATCGTAATGAGAGTGTATTAGTGTTTGCAGCCATAATATATCTACAACAATAAAATATGCGTGTGAATAAATTTACCAAGTTTATATTAATCATTAAAAGGACTTTATTAAATGATGTTCCCACTATTTTATTTCGAAATTAATAACCCTCATATATTAATTTGGGAAAGACTTTCTTGAAAGTATTTCTAGTGGGTTAAGGATCCATATTTCACCTCATCTTAAGTCAGCTTTGGATTTACTCTCAAGATTATGGTTATTTAGGTAAGCAACACTTGCTAATTACATCATATGTAACTCCTACAATTTGGTGAACAACTCTTATTCTAATCATCTTATAATTTATCCAAATTACTTGCCTCTAGGTTTCTAATCCTATTACAGTAACCTAGTTAAGTCATTAACCAATTTTTAACCGGCGAATATCACTTGTTTATTCTTCGCGTTCAACAAAGATAAATACTAGTACTTCACTTTGGCAAAACCTACATAGTATTGATCGAGGCCTTAACGAGGGCATAAATTGGAAGACCATGTTGAATTAGTATTTTAATAGAGAGATTTTATTAGAGTGTTACATCTCACCAATTATGGTCTACTTTAGTCCATTGAATCTTTTAATTGATCTCATCAATTAATGGGGTTTATTATTACCAAATTTCCATGCTTTAGACATCCATAGCATCTCATACATGAATAAGTAAAGTAATAAATAAATGCAATAGTTATAGCCCATAAACTATGGTGGTTCAACCCAAGCCAATAGGAGAACCAAAAGGGAACCTAAAGGTGTAAGCTATTTCACAAGATGTCGATCCACACTGGTCGGCCCATCTTCCTTCTCGTCTAGTCCACAGCAACTTTTACAAATTACAAAATTCAGAAACTCGTTTTACATACGAGGGAGTAAGATGAGAAGAGAAATACAGAAGAATAGTAGTAAGGCACGACACGCAAGCCGTATTTATAAAATTACAACCTTTTATCAAATGGGTCATCGAGCTATAACTATGCATTTCAAACACCGTGCATTTAAAAAAATAGCATACTTTATACAACGTTTTACTAAGTGAATTATAAAATATCCTTTCAACCTTTTATGGCCCATTAAGTTTATTTATTACAAAACCTTTCAACCTTTTGAAGGTGGAGCCCCCACGGTATGGACCAAAGGTGCGGGGCGGAGCTCCGCGGTACGAACCGTGAACCCCAGTCAAATGAAACCTCACGATTTGATAACTTTTATCAAAAGAATCGTGTTTTTAGGATTTTAATCCTTGAGGTTTCATATCGGAACAACCTTTGTTCCACTGGCCAGTAATCTGTTACTGGAAATTGTAAATGCCACCCCTGCTTCATCACAGATTTCTTAAAGTTAACAGTAAAAACATAAAACCAAATAGGCCATAACATCATGATTAACATTTAATAACTTATCGAAAGGAACAATTATCAGATTTTATTTAAACGATTTAAACAGGAATAACATAATAAAATTGAAACATGCATCTCATACAATTGCATCATCCAAGTATTTAAGCCCGAGTCCGTATTACACAAGTGGCTCTGAAACTTTAATCTGAGTAGACAACGACGCCTAGGCAACAGGAATGCTGAACCACTATCGAACCGAGCGCAACCTTCTCTGATATCGGCCTCTACGTAGTCCACCCAATTGATAATGAATAGTAGAAATCCCAGAAAACTATTTTCAGAGAGTATTTTGCTAAACGACTGCTAGACCACATTGCATATTTTCGGGCTAGTTTTTATATATCCTTTTTAGGGTTTTTACCCTTGCTATATATAACTCCCTCTTAATTGGTATATATTTATAACGAATTTTTATTCATTAAAATTAATCCGAACATAATAATTATCATCCAAATAAATATAATAATGTTTAACCGAAAAATTATAATTACATTAATTATAATAAAGATTTCGGTAAATTATATTTATTTAAACTTATATACGAACTAAATTTATATATCAATAAAATTATGTTCTGATTATGTGTACAACATCCTTGTACATATAGTATGTTCAACAATTTGATTGCCCAATTAAATTAATTCTATAATTAATTTAATTCATGTGACAACTAAGCAATATACCAATTATGTTTTACCTCGTTCATTTCAACCATAGGGTGTGACCCTGTAGGTTCTTGTAACGTTAGTAGTAATATTAGAGCGATTCTAATGTTGCAAATAATGAGTGGCATCTAGAAATGCATCAATGCTACCTAAGTTATAAGAAGTCATGATTCGACATAACCTTTTGTGATTAACCTTTCATGCATTAATCCTTAAGTCCTATATCTTTGGAATGGACACAAGTCATGGAATAGTCACACTTGCATAGTCCATCCCATGTTTCTTGATACCTTAAGTAGACTATGATACACAAATAAGTATGACATCTCATATCAACTTATTTGAGCATGGCCATGCATTTCTAGCCTCACTCAATCAAGTGGCCTGAGATATTACTCCTATTATGTAGGAGGGACTTATCCTATATTGATCAACTATATCCCTCAACATAGATTGTGGTATATCCAACATCAGTCTTTATAGAACAACCAGTTACAGTGTTTGTTTGACTGTATCAAAATATACAACTCACGATGTTGGGATAAAGATGATCTCAAGTATTAGGATCATATACATATTAATCACTATGAGTAATGTTGTGACAATTACATAATAATCCAAGAAACATACACATAGCGGGTCAGTCCAATATATTGTTCTCCAACACACATATTCATGCATTGATTCTGACACTCCATATCAATGACAACTCTTTATCATCAATCAACTACATGTTAGTTTTAATGCATTATTATTGTCCTAGCCAACAATAATACTTGACTAAGGATCTTTTAAGAATAATCATATCATTCTCAGGACATTATTATAAAACAGTTTATTTATGCACACAGAAAAAAAAACTGAAATAATAATGGCAGCGCCTTATATTAATAAACATGATAAACCAAGTATGTTATTACAACCATCTCGTGATTGATCTTTGGGCATACTCTTACAACTATTGCATCATCTCCTCAGGTTCCCATGTGGCTTCCTCAGAACTGTGATTGCACCATAGTACCTTAACTAGTGGAACAGGCTTCCTTCTCATAACCTTCACATCACGGTCTAAAATCTGAATCGGCTATTCCTCAAAGGTCAGATCTGGCCTAACCTCAATCTCTTCAGTCAAGATAGTGTGCACAGGATTAGAATGATATCGCCTCAGCATAGAGACGTGGAACACATCATGAATCCGGTCTAACTCTGGAGGTAACTCAAGTTGATAGGCAACCAGTCCCACATGCTTTAATATACGGTAAGGCCCAATGAACCTAGGGCTTAACTTGCCCTTCCGTCCAAACCTCAGTACCTTCTTCCATAGCGAGACCTTGAGAAACACAAAGTCCCCCACAGAAGACTCAATCTCCTTAAGCTTTAGATCCACATATGACTTCTGTCTATTAGATGCCACCTTCAGTTGGTCCTGAATCAATCTAACTTTATCCTCGGTATTAGAAACTAATTCAGGACCCAGAACTTGCCGCTCACCTAACACAGTCCAACACGAAGGGGTACAACACCTATGACCATATAATGCCTCGTAAGGTGCCATCTGTATGCTAGACTGGTAGCTATTGTTGTACGCAAACTCTGCCAACAGCAAGTAATCCTCCCAACTACCCCAGAAGTCAATCACACAACTTCTTAACATGTCCTATAGTATTTGAATCACCCTCTCTAACTAACCGTCTGTCTGAGGATGGAACGTAGTACTGAAGTCCAACCCTGTACCCAATGCCTCGTGTAACTTCTTCCAAAACTGAGACGTGAAGTGAGGATCTCTATCAGTTATTATGGAAAGTGGAACTCTATGCAGTCGCACTATCTCAGACACATACAGTTTAGCCATCTTCTGCAATGAGTAATCAATACGAATAGGTATGAAATGGGTAGATTTGGTCAATCGATCCACAATAACCCATACTGAATCCTTCTTAGTAGGCGTTAAGGGCAGCCCACTAATATAGTCCATAGTCACTCTCTCCCACTTCCACAATGAAATCTTAACTGGCTAAAGCAACCCTGAAGGCAACTGGTGTTCAGCCTTAACCTACTAACAAGTAGGGCATTTACCCACAAAGTCGGTAACTTCATGTTTAAAACCTGGCCACCAATATAACTCACGAAGGTCTCGGTACATCTTACTCTCGCTAAGATGCATAGCATAAGGATTACTATGCACCTTTTGCAGTACAGACTGACTCAGATCAGTATTCTTCAGTACACAGACTCTCCCACGAAAACAGAGTACCTTTTCACGATTCAGTCCAAAATCTGATGTGCCACCATTCTCAATCTGTCAAAAACGAGGACTTAGTAACTCATCCCCCAGCTGTTTACCCTTAATCTGTTTAATCCATGTCGGTTTAACCTGAAGTTCAGCCAACAGGCTACCATCATTGAATAAACTGAGACGAGCAAACATCGCCCTCAGATCAGTCACAGCCCTACGGCTCAGTGTGTCAACTACCATATTAGCCTTACCCAGATGGTATTCAATTGAACAGTCATAATCCTTAAGCAGCTCAATCCAGCTACGCTGCCTAAGATTTAGCTCCTTCTAAGTGAGGAGATACTTGAGGCTTTTGTGATCTGTGTAAATGACACTTCTCACCGTACAAGTAATGCCTCCAAATTTTCAGTTCGAATACCATCGCAGCCAATTCCAAGTCATGTGTCGGGTAGTTCGCCTCATGCATCTTAAGCTGACGAGACCTATAAACCACTACCTTACCCTCTTGCATCAACACACATCCTAAACCAACATGTGATGCATCACTGTAGACAGTGAATTCTTTCCCAGACTCTGGCTGTATTAAGACAAGAGCCTTCATCAGAACTTTCTTAAGCTTCTCAAAACTTTCTTGTTGTTTATCAGTCTAGTTAAACAGCATCACTAGGAACTCGTAATGCCCATAACGAGTCCTAAATGCTGTCTTGTAAACATCAGTCTCCTTGACCCTCAGTTGATGATACCCCGATCAGAGATCAATCTTAGATAAAATCGAAGCTCCTCGAAACTGGTTGAATAAATTGTCTATCCTCTATAGGGGATACTTATTCTTAATGGTCAATTTATTCAGTTTTCGGTAATTGAAGTACATACTCATGGTTCCATCATTCTTTCTCAAAAATAAAACCGGTGCTCCCCACGAAGACACACTAGGGTAGATGAACCTTCGGTCCAATAACTCTTGAATATGAGCTTTAAGCTTCACAAGCTCCTTCGGTGCCATTCTATAAGGGGCGATGGGCACCGGAGCTATACTAGGCAGGAGCTCAATCCCAAACTCGACTTCACAGCTTGGAGGTAACCCAGGTAGCTCATCACGAAAGACATCCAGAAAGTCCTTAATTGTTCTGATATCATTAATAGACAAAACCTCAGTTCCCGAAGCACTGATGTTGGCTAGATATGCCTCACAACCCTTACGAACCAACTTCTCAGCTCTAAGTGCAGAAATCACATTTGAAATATAATTCTAACGTTCCCCAATCACAACTACCTCATCACCCTCCGCAGTTTTCAGTATCACTCGTTTAGCAGCACAATCCAAATTCACTTGATGCTTAACCAACCAGTCTATGCCCAGTATCAAGTCAAATTATCCAAAACGGAGTTCTATTAAATCCACCAAAAAGATCCTTCTTTGAACCTCCAAAGGTACATCCTTAAACAGTTTATCCACTCTCACTGACACCTACACTCGAAGTCTCAGATACAGTGCATCTATATAAGAATGCGTAGACCCAACATCATTCAACACAGTATAACGTACATTATGGATAAAGAACATACTCATAATAACATCTAGGGCGTCTCTATCCTCTCGGCGATGTGCAGTATAAACCAGTGCCGGTTGTCTCGCCTCAGTATGACCAGAACCTCTGCTCAGTGCTCCACGACCACGGCCCACACCATTTCCACATTTGGCCTGACCACAGCCTCTTGGTGGCCGCTGAACACCACTCGGCAGCTGAGTAGTACCTATACCAGTAGCTTGCATCTGATCGGGCCTCCGTGGATAATCTCTAATACGGTGCTCCATAAATCCGCACCTTAAACATGCCCTAATGCTTTTCCAACACTAGCTCTGATGGCATCTCCCACAATCAGCACAAAGCTGTGGTCCAGTAACAGCAATAGAGGGCCCAACTCTGATTGGCCCATCAACTCTAGCCTTTTTTTTAGGCCTCAGAAATGAACTTGAGGGCTCTTCATCTCTCTTATTTCTACCCTTCTCTTTCTCACAGTTCTGGCGCTCCGTGACCTTCACATCTTCGGCGATCTTCGTCTTATCCACCAAAATAGCAAAATCTCGTTCCCTCTGTGGAGCTATCAGAATCCTTAAACTATTTCTGAGGCCATCCTCAAACCGAACACAACGCTCGTACTCAGTTTCCACCATCCCACGTGCAAGAGGCTAAGTCGCAAAGACTCAGACTCATATTTAGCTACTGATTTATCCCCCTGAGTCAAATTCAGAAACTCTCTCCTCCAGGCATCCACATAACTAGCGCCCATATATTTCCCTTGGAATGCAGTTTTGAAAATTTCCCAAGTCAACCGGCCGGGCTAAGTACCTTCTTTCATTGTAAGCTACCACTAATAGGCTTCATCTCGCAGCAAAGATACTATGCCTTTTAATTTCTGTTCTGGGTGCAGTCGAGGTCATCCATGATCCTCTCTGTAGCCTCAATCCAATACTCAGCCACATTAGGGGCAACTCCAGCGATACCCTTAAAAATCTCAACCCCATTAGACCAGAGTCGTTCCGTAACTAACCCACGGCCCACAGTACCAGTATTAGGCCTAGCAACCAATTTCAGAATTCGCAACATAGCTTGGGACAGTGCGTCATCCCCAGCTGCATTATTGTGTGACCCAATCTCAGTTATAGGTGAATCCGGTGCCTTCCTAGCTTCATTGTTAGGCATGTGGCCCGCTGCCAACGATCCAGCCCGAGCTCCTTCACGACCTCCGCCATAGCCTCTTGTACCACTTCCACGGATACCTCTGGTGCTCATTATTGGTTTGCGTATTATCTTAATTATAAATCTTATGCATCAGTTTACAATTCCAGTGTTTATTACAGGATATGTTATGGAAAATATTATCAGTAATTCAGAGTTTTGTTTCGCAGATCGTAGTCTTACTACAGTTTTAAGTTAACTTAGATAGAGTATTTCGGTACAGTCTATTGCCTATAGTAGTCTCAATATTTCAATTCAAGCAGACAATAATTTCAGAGAACTTTCAGAATCAGTTTCGGAGAATCGGTAGACCACATATTCAGAAATAACACTTCAAAATACCAGCCAACCATTTGAAACAGTTCTTTTTGAAAATTTTATGTTTTTAGAAAAACCCAAATCCATAGCCGAGTTTTGCAACTTGGCTCTGATACGACTAAATGTAACACCCCAAACCAAGCCTAGACGTTATGCCCAAACCTGCGATGCCACATTGAGGTGCGATTTGAAAAGCATTGTTCTGCTAAAAAATTCGTACTATAACAAAAATCTTCGTAGTGATCTTTGAAAAACTCAAGTGGGTTTAGCAAAAAGTTTAATCATTTTAGATTGTTATTGCACTTTAAAAACAATGTTTTCTTGCGGAAGCTTTTAAAGTATGTTGCAATCGTGTGGTGTTTTGAAAGCATTAATCTTATGAAAAATAGTGACCTACTTCTAACAAACATGATCGAAGATAAATAAAACCCAAATCAAAAGTAAAACTTTTAAAAGGCCTTATTACATAAAAATTGCCCCAAATTAAATGGCTTAAAGATTAAAAGTTTAAAATAGAAGCAAGAGCAGTTGTGTGGCCTTCATTGAGTCCCTCGCAGAACCGATCCACTGAAGGATTTCCTGCATAGGAAAGCAGAAGGGTGAGTTTATGAAAACTTAGTATGTAATTCCTTTACAATAGTCAATCAAACAGTAGGTAAATACAGTTTGGGCCTAAGCCTATTTAAGTGACAGTCCAGTTTCAGTTAGGGCCATAGCCCTTTACAGTATCAGTATCAGTGTGGGCCTTAGCTGATTACAGTAACAGTAACAGAATTGCAATTAGAAGTCCTACCCATCCATCCTCTACACTCCACTCCATCCATCCCTACACTCCATGTGGGGATAAAATCGACCCACCCATCCCTACACTCCAAAATATAGCACCGGTTGCGGCACTAAACAGTATTTGCAGTAGAGCTGCCAGTATAGTACACTTCCTCCAAATATATCAAACCCACCCCCATGCAACATGTCATGTTATAATATAATACGTATAAGCAAAATGTCATGCTCGAATATAGTCATACATATCATAGGGGCATATCGGTCGTTTACCTCACGAGGGTATAACGGTTATTTCATCAAATTATGGTTTAGGTATACTTACCAACCGACCAGTAGGTCCACAGTCATCTCAGGTGACCCATGCAACTTTAATAGTCAAACGTGATAATGGGCCCAAAGCCTATATACAGCCCATGCGGGCCCACATGCCCGTGTGGCCCAATAAGCCCAAAAATGACATTGGTAGTGTGAACTACACAACCTGGCCCATAGTCTCCACATGATTGTGTGGTTTACCCGTGTAGGGCCCACGAGCCTGTGGGACCCACACGGTCCATTTCGGCCCAACGTGGCCGAAAACGGTCTAAGCCCATGAAATCGCTCATGGTGGCCTCTACAATCAAACGCCCATGTTTTATGCGTTCGGACTACCACACGAGCGAGCGTACTCTCGTGTAGCGTCAATGGTCATACTTTTTCGGCTTTTGTCGTTCTACGTTTAAAGCAGTACGGTTACACACCTGTTTACAAAAACGTGAGAAAATTCCACGAGTACTCCAACCTATATTCATTCACAAGATTCAGTTAATCGCAAACCAATCGACCCATCCGAAACCCCTACTAAAAAAAAAACTTGCCCAAAAACTTACCCCTCACTTCAATAGATCAGTTGATTATGGCTTACTCGCTGAATCCATTTGAAAGTGGCCAATCAATAGGCCTTAAGGGGTTATCTGCACTCCAAACAACACTTATCAACTAGCAATAATTGAACAGTTTGTACTAGATGAAAAGCCACTTACCGAAAATGCAGAGTCCAGATTAAAGGGAAAGAACAATCAACCACACCCATACAATGCCGAAAGTACAGAGAATGATAGAGACGAAGTGTAACAATCGTTCCCTTATAAGTAAACGATGGAAGGAAAGAGATGTTTAGAAGGAAAGATCCTAACGGTAGAGAGAAACAGAAAGGGAATCATGAGCACTTACCGATCATCAGAGAACTCTTATAAAACCAAAAACAAAACACAAATAAATGAGTAAAGGGAATGAGGTATTCGGCTAATCACAAAAATATGGAAGGAGAAGAGAATTGAAAGATAGAAATGAGGGGGAGGAGTAGAAGTATTCAGTTTATGCGAAAGGGAACACTTGACAAATGCCGAAGGAATAGAGATGAGGAGAAAAAGGGGTACGACTAAGGTTTTGAGAAGTAGAGGAAAGAAGGGAATCGGTTAGACAAAGTTGTAGGAAAAGAAAAAATCGACAAATGAAATAAACCTGAGAGATACGAAATAAGCCAAAACAGAAAGTATCACCAACACTCCCAAGCACAATATGGCCTTGAGGAAGAAAAGGCAAAAAGAATGTGACAGAAACGGGGTGAAGAGAAAAGTGCCAAAACAAATCCCAAAAACACCCCAAGCCGAATTCCCCAAAAGTGCCTAGATACCCTATTCGGCACAATAGAACCTCTCCACTCAACTCCCTACGATCTTCTCCCCAATTTCCTCCACCAAGTTCTCCAATCGATCACTATCCAAATCCTCCTTTTTCCTCCCAAATTTCGGCTACATGATCCCCTACTCCACTCAAACACCCCAACCGTCCAAGCAAAAGAGTCCCACTGCCAGACAACCACCCATACAGCAGCTTGCAAAATAAAACACAATTACACGCAGCAAGACTCGAACCCCAGCCTCCTAGCAACAGTGTCACGCCACTATCCCCTAGACCAGTAGGTTTTTTTTCATGTATTAACCATATTTATTTAAGAAGCCTACTGTCTAGAGATAGGGTTAACTCAAGTAAAAACAAAATTTTGTACAAGCCAAGGCTCGAACTCAGGACTTCTCCAACACTTCTCAGGACACTCAACCACTGAAACAGACATGTAGTTATGCAGAACACCATACAAAAATACTTAAATTTTTGGGGTGTTACAAGGGGACACACGACCGTGTAACATAACCGTGTGTCACACATGGCTGAGACACATGCCTGTGTCTCTGCCAGTGTGGACAAAAATAGGCCATTCACAAGGCCAATTTGCCACCCCCACTTCAAAGTACCTACACAAAACAAAATGGTACCATTTCATTATACAATTAGATAGCCAAAGTCATCAACCGAATACACAATTCATACCCTTATAATTTCATCTATTCTAATTCTCAAATCACTACCATTTACTTAGCCAAATACATGCCAAAACAATATCCACAATATGGTTCATTTATCATAACATAATCATTTTAACTTCCATAATGTCTTGGTTACAACCATGCCAAAACAAACCAAAATATGCAATCACTCATGGCTATATTTAAACAAACCAGAACATATATATTTACAAGCCATTTCTAATAGCCAAACACACATCAATATTAACATCATTTACAAGCCAAATCTCATGACTATAATCACAACCGAAATACCACATCTAGCCTATACATGCCATATGCCATAAATGTATAATTCAAAAGTACCAACTTAGATGTTTGATAGTGCGATGATGGTCCTAACAACTCCCGGATCCAAGCTAGCCTTGATTCACTATAAAATATAGAAAAATAACACGAATAAGCTTCATAGCTTAGTAAGCTCGTATGTGAATTACTTAATTCATTAAATCAATATAAATAAACCAATTACACATGACAAAACCATATACACATCAACTACAAACCTTTCTCATGTCTCAAAACATGCTCAAATACCATCTCATCAAACTTTCATTATTTAATACTCGAATAGGTTCTGTACATACTTGTATCGCCTTGTACTGACCTCTTCCTCAACCACATCGTTCGTTCACCTGTTGAGCTATTTGGAATAGAAATCGGATACTTAGGAGTCTTGTACGATAAGTACCTATACCATGGTCTGTAGCCAAATCAAGGTAACTTATTCGAAGAACTATTATCATGGCCCAGAGCCAAACCATACAATATGCATGGCCTGAAGCCAAATCGGTAAAATACATACCCAAAGTGCTAATATCATGGCCCGAATCCAACTCAACATATAAATTACTGACATGTTAATAGTATCCAAAACTATTCTTACGGTTCAATTGAGCTTTCACACTTTTCGTTTTTATCATCGAATGCACTCATAAAGTCGTTTTCACACTTCATACATTATCCATAATCCTGTTTTAACAATTTATGCAATATTAAAGTATTTTAACATATATTTATAATGTAATCATCACATACGAACTTACCTCGTATTCGGAATTGACAGATCGGGTCGACTACTCGATAACCTTACTTTTCCCTCGATTTAAATCCAAATTCTTTCTTTCTTGATCTATATGAATTCAAAATTCAAAATCGTACCTTAATCAAGCTAGGAGCTTGCTAAAATTTAGAAAGCTTCAAGCCCTTTCTTTTTCCATTGATATTCAGTCACCAAGGAAGAAGATGAACAAAGTTTCATGTTTTGCTATATTTTAATTAACTTAATTACATAATTACTTATTTACCCTTAATGAATAAACATAAAAATTTATAATGCATGTCCATTAATGTCCATTAACGCTACCAATGGTCTAATATCATCAGGAATTTTAATTTAATAAATCATAGCAATTAAGCACTTTAAACAAATAGCATGCAACTTTTGTATTTTACGCAATTAAGTCATTTTATCAAATTAAACAACCAATCGATAAAATTAGCTCACGAAATTTTCACACATATCAAATAACATGCCGTAAATACTGAAAATAATATTAAAATAATTTTTTGACATCAAATTTTTGGTTTCAGAACCACTATTCCGATTTAGCTAAAATCGGGCTGTTACAATCCTAGCTTAAATAAAATAAAGGTAACATTGTTGTAAACAAGAACAAAGAACACATAGCAAATATTTTTAGATTAAATTAAAGAAAGGAAAGATTAAACCCAAATCAAAGTGGTTGTCATCCAAGACTCTAACTGACTAGGCTCCTTCGCTTCTTCACTTTGCTCCTTTGCTGATGGCTCTCAAAGGTGGCTGACCAAGGGCTATTTAAGGGGCTTAATTGCTAAAAACTCTATGAAGAGATGATACTAGGAGTGGGAAATGGAAAGGGCTAAGAGAATTTGTAGAGAAGAGAGAATGATGAATGATGAGGGATGATTAATGAGGGAATGAAGGGGTCATATTTGTAACATCCTGATTTTTGGGTTTTTCATAATTTCCGAGAATTAGGTAAAGTTTTTAAAATTTGGTATTTGGTAGTGAAAATTCATTTGGAGTATGTAAATGGGCTAATGGAAAGCCCATGTACAACCAAAACCTGAAAGAATTTTTGAACTTTGGACTTAGGGAGTTAGGTGCTTTGGATAGATGGCTTTATTAAAAGTTGTGGGTAAAATGTATCACAAAAGAGCCCCTGGAAAAGTGGATAAGTGACGCCACTAAGGAGCTAAAAAGGTGGCGTGTAAGTGGTTGGGGGAAACCTGGGTTCGATTCTCTGTGATGGAAAATGTGATGTTATTTTTATGCTTTGTGCATGCAGAAGTTTGAAGCCGAATGGAACTCTGTTGGAGAGAGTTTGAATCAGTTGAATGCTTCAATTAAGGAGCGATAAGGGGAGAGATTTTAGGGATTTGAAAGAGGGATTAGAGTTGGCCGAATAGAAGGGATTAGGGAGGAGAAATCGGCTAGGGGATTTTGAGGGTAGTATTTCGGCATTAGGCTATAGTTGTGCCGATTTTCCTCTGTTTGAGCACCATAGAACCATTCTTTTCTTTTTTATTTTCTTTTCTAACCAAAACTGCCACCTTTCCCATTCATCTTTCTTTTTTTTCTTCTCCAAAACCAGTCTACTATTCCTTTCTTTCCATCTACTACTCCCTTTCTTATCTTCACTTTTGTCGAAAAGCCACAAAAGCCGAAACCTGTGAAGCTTGGTGGTGCCGATTTCTTGTTGACCAGCAACCTTCTATTTCCTTCACTTTTTGGTGGTCAACTCCTTCATCTGCTAAGCTTTAATCAGTTTAAAAAGGAAGACTATGGTAAGTATTCATACTCCAATCTATTCAGTAGTATAACTGTTGACAAAAGCCGAAACCCCTATAGTTTAGGGAGGTTGCCAATTTGAGATATAGGCCTTATTGGGCTTTTTCATTTGATTTTTATGGTTTTTATAGTGGGGTAGATACTTTTGAGGAGCAGCAAGGCTTGGGGTATCAATTTGAAAAGCTTGGATCGAGCAGCGGACTCGGTGAAGGTAAGTGACTTATGGTTGTTAGGGATTCTTTGGCCGATTTTGGTAAGGTAAGATTTGGGTTTGAGTAGCATGATCTGTAGACTAAGAATGGTGGTAAATAATTGTAGGTTGCCGTGGGACACTTTATTGGCGAACGTCACAAAATAGGTGTGTAACGAACCCTCTTTCGTAGTTTAAATCGATATATGCCAAAAAGTCAGAATGCCGAAATTCTGGCATTTTGAGGACTTGTGAGCATGCGAAAGCTCATAGGTTAGTTAGATACGCTAAGTTTGAGGATCGGGATCGTTGGAACAGGTAAGGGCACGATTTTTTGCATCATGGTAAGTTGGGCCTCGAGGGGCTAAAATCAGGCCCAATGGGCTTTCGGGCCCATTTGGGTAAGTTTTGGTAGAAAATGAAATCCAGATAAATTGCACATTGAGACAGTTAATACCGTTATGGAATATAGGCTAAATGAGCCCAAATGACTAGGTCGGCTAAGTAGGGCCCATTAGGGGTTTTTGGCCCAATAACTCAGTTTTGCTAGGAATGGGCTTGAATCGCTGGTTAAACACTTGAAATTGTTGATGACTGAAAATGAGTATAGAAAACCCTAATAATTGATTAAATAATGAAATTACCCTTATAATGTAAAAATGACCATTTTGCCCCTAGGTGAAAATGACCATTATACCCCTAGGGATATGCTATAATTAAGATGCATGTGATACTGATTTGTACATGATATGCCACGATATATTCATATATGCATGGGTTGGGTTTTATATGAATGGAGGAAGTGTTAAAAGGGCTTTGCCCCAGTTATTAAAAGAGGCTAGGCCTCCAGTTATATGATAAAGCAGCTATGCTGCCAGTGGAGATTTTGGTTGGGTGGGTTGAGTTATTCCCCACATGGAGAGCTTGGTTGGTACAAGTGGGGAGTAGTGGATGGTGGGTTGAGTAGTCTCCCCAAATGGGCTTGCATATGTTCATTGATATTGCATGTGTTATTGAAAAGGGCCTATGGGCCGTACCGTTTGCAGTAAAGGCTTCGGCCCAGTGATATGAATTATGAAAAGGCTTCGGCCTAGTAACCGGTAAACAAAAGGCTTCGGCCCAGTATATGTTGAGACTAAATTTGGGCTTAGGCCCAGTATGCTGATATTGGTTTGGGCTCTGAAAGGGGCTTGCTGCACACTGAGTTTCCAAACTCACCCCCCTTCCTTAACCTTGTAGGTGAGCCTTGATGTGGGGACTTGGAGCCGGAGGGGATTCAGAGTGGCCACGGTGGTCGCTTTTGGTCTTTAAAATAAGTAATTGGTTTTCTTTAGTTTATCTTAATTACTATTTATTTTTGGGTTGTAATAAGGCCATTTTAACTTTATTCTCTTTCTGGGATTATTTTATTTTTAATAACTCTAAATATTTCTGATAATACTTCAAATGGGATAGACTTAGGGCGCATTTTCAAAATGATACTCGTTTTCAGAATAACGTAACGACACAATTAATCGGTTTATCAAAGATATCTACTCAAATGAATTTCAACTCGGTTATCAAAGTGTGGTAATGGTTGTGGGCATGTCTAGGATTGGATCCAATCGAAGAGCTTGGCACTTAAGCAGGTTGCATGGCTCACCTCCTCTGTTTTTGGATACCTACCTGGTGCACAGCTTCCATTCACTTGGATAGGCTTAACAAAAGACAATTTATTAAAACACTAAAACGAAGCGTGTATTTTTTATAACTTCAATGTGGCACATCGGATTCGGCCATAACGTCTGGGTCGAGTTTGGGGTGTTACAATATTTATCGGTGAAGAGAGGTGGGTAGTTTGCTAAAAATAGCTAGGTTTAGTCTCTTCAAATCTCTTCCTTGGATGGCCGGCCAAATTAGTGGAATTTGAGCTTATGTTTGCTTGATTTTTAAGAAAATTAAATGCCATAATAACTCAAGACCGAGACTCGATCAATCGTAAATCTTCGGGCAAATCTCTAATTTCTTCAACAATGCAAGGACCTTGTGTAATTAAACCAAAAAGTGGCTTAAAAGAACAACCATGTGTATCCAAATTTGGGTTGACTTGGTCTTTAATTTGGACAGTTTTGTAATGCAACGAAGCTATCAAACCTGTCCAAAATAAATTAATAAGTTAAAGGACCAAAGAATAAAATTTAACCAATTTAAATAATTAATTAAAACCCAAATTATTAATGAAATATTTTGAAATGAATTATTAAATATAATTTTATATTTTATTATTTAATTTAATCATGCATGGCCCATTTTATGTCTTAAAAATATAATACGCTCAAATCAATATAAAATAAGCCATTTTATGCATGAAAACTATATAACAAAGCATAAAATCACTTTTTAATAATTTCTATGTCCTAATTTCATATTTTCACATATTTCATTAATTTATTAAATAATTACTTAGTTTTAACAATGAATTTAAGTAAAAAGATGATAAATCACATAGGAAAAATCCTATATATTTTTCAGTTTACACCATACATGTAGCCAAAGCTACCTCACATCTCATAATACATATAGGCTCGTTTTCGAGCTACTCACAGGCCTACTCACACAAGCTGTTAGGTATCAGCAACATATTCTGGAGTACCCAACCACTAGTAGGACGTACAAGACCTGCACCCGGATTACATGATCGCGTATACACTTAGGTTCCTAGTGACAAGTCATTCGTATCCTATTCTATTCCTAAGGTTTAACCGAGATTTCTCGCTTGTCGAAACTTTGTTCAATACATCCAAAAAGTCATTCACGATTCATACAATATTAAAGCATTTAAAGCAAAAATATAACAATGCATTATTTACATACGAACTTACCTCGGTACAAAAATTAGTAGAATTTGACCGAATCGTCAAACACTTTATTATTTCCCCGATCTAGGTCCGAACCTCATTTTTCTTGATCTATAATAACAAATTTAACTCATTTAGTACTCATATTGTTCAATTCAGTCCAAAAATCATATTATGGAAAAACTAATTTTTTGCCCCTAATGTTTCACATTTTTACAATTTAGTCCCTAGGTTCGTAAAATAAAATATATTCAATTTCTTCAAAACCCAAGCCTAGCCAAACCATTTTCATACTCATACCAGCCCAAATTTTTTATTTAATCACACTTTTACTACCCATTTTTGTAACTTTTACAAATAGGTCCTTTTTGACATTTCCATCAAAAATCACCTAGCAAAAGTTGTTTATCTTACATCTAACATACATTTTCTACCATTAGGCATCAAAATACACAATTATCTATCATGGGGTAAAAATTTAGACTTTGATTATTTCTTAAATTAGTGGTAGAAATAGATAGATCGGGTTACAATGAATTCAAAAATGTAAATAGTATTAAAAACGGGGCAAGAACGAACTTACAATCGAGCTTGGAAGTGACCAACCCTAGGTATTGCTTCCCCTTCTAAAATTCAGCTATGGTGAGGAGGATGGACAAATATTTTGGCTTGATTTTTGCTTTTTAATTCATTTAATTACGAAATAACCAAAATGCCCCTAACTTAAAACATGAAGAGTCTCTCACTTCCTGTCCATTTTTGTCCACTAACTTAACAAATGGTATAATTGCCATCTAAGGACCTTTAATTTAAAATTTGATAGCAATTAGACACCTTTAGCTTCTCGAACTCAAGTTTTACACATTTTGCAATTTAGTCCTTTTTGCTAAATTGAGTGCTCAAACGTCAAAATTTTCGAACAAATTTTTCACAATATCATTCCATAAAACTGTAGACCATAAAAATAAAAGAAAAATAAATTTTTCTACGTCGAATTTATGGTCCCGAAACCACTATTTCAACTAGACCCAAAATCGGGCTGTTACAAGTCTTTCACCTTTACTTATTCAAACACCTATTCAAATACAAATGCTAGCATAATAGCTTAAATTCATCAAGATTAAACCATTCATAAGTGATTTCATCCATACCAATTTATCAAGTCAAAAGATACATATGTACAACCTAGAAACAAAGTGTCCAAACACACAACCTAATAATTCATTTTTATACCAAAATGAACTAGCCACATATTCATGCCACAATCCCAAAAGAGTTCAAAAGCTACTAACAATGATGGATAGTTGGAGCCATAGTTTCGATCCATCCCCAATCAGCAAAATTAATCTATAAAATGACACACAAACATGTATAAGCTTATAAAGTTTAGTAAGTAGATAGCAATTTAATTAACTTAACATTAAATGCATGAAATTTTATTCTATTTAATTAATGTTATCGAAATGTAACCACGAAAAAAAAGTGCTATTAGGAGTACCGAAGTACAATAAGGGCGTAAGTGCGATAAGGGTTATTGAAGTACAATAGGGGCATGTAAGTGCGATCAGGGGTACAGAAGTACAATAGGGGCACACAAGTGAGATTAGCGTACCGAAGTACAACAGGGGCACGTAAGTACGATCAGGGGTACCGAAGTACAACAGGGGCACATAAGTGTGATCAAGGGTGTAATTATATAATAATTAACTACTTGATTATAAAATACAAATACATAAGTAAATCAAATGATATAATTTAATTACTATGAACATACATCGACAACTATCGCATAGGAGTACGATTAGTTAATCCGCGATTTTTGCCTTTCCTCGATTTAGATCCGGTTGAGATTTATCTTGATCTAAATAAATAAATTCAACCAATTTAATAAATATTCTACTCAATTAAATTCAATCCAAATTCATATGTTTGCAAAATTACTCTTTTGACCCTAAACTTTTAAATTTCTTTTCAATTTAGTCCTTAGCTCATAAAAGTGAAATTTCATGAAATTCAACCACAACCCATTAGAGCTGAATATCAATTAGGTTCCTAACAAGCTCTATATTTCATTTAACTCACAATTTCACCATGTATAGTTTTTTTATTTTTCAATCAAATCCCTATTTGCCAATTTCATAGAAAATCACTTAACAAAAGTTGTTTATCTATTCACAACTAACCATTTTCTTCCATAAAGCATAAAAATCTTACACATTCATCAATGGAAAGACGCTAATAGTTTGACAGTTTCACAAATTAGTTCTCGGGCTAGCTAGATTAAGCTACAATGATCCCAAAAGCATAAAAATCATTAGAAATGGGACAAAATGCATACCAATCTAGCAAGGAATTTGTTGCTGCAAGGTCAAGCTCAACAATGGCTTCAACAAGCCCTAATTTTTAGTTCTTAATTGAAGAAATAAAGATGATACTTGTTTTTTTTTTATTTAATTATCTTTTATTTACCATTTACCTTTATAACCTTTTAATTTATTACAAATTTGAAAAATACAAAACCATCATATTCCACTATCAATATTTACAGTCTAATCACCACATAAGGACCTATATTTTAAGGTTTCACAACTATTTAATACCTTTAGCCACTAGAACTCAACTTTAGTACTTTTCATGATTTAGTCCTTTTTAGCAAATTGAACACGTAAACGGTAAAATTTCTTAACGAAATTTTCATATGACACTACTGTCATGCTTTAATCATTAAAATATTAATAAAATAAATATTTCAATGTCAGATTTGTGGTCCCAAAACCACTTTTTGATTTCACTTAAAACAGTTGTTATAACTCCCCCTAAAGAATTTTCGTCCTCGAAAATTCTTACCAGAAAAGAGGTTCAAATATTTCTTTCTCATAGCTTTGTCAGGTTCTTCTATTTCGTTTCATTGCTAGAGAACTTTCACTAAAACTATGTTCTTATTTCTCAATTCTTTCACCTTTTGTGCCAGAATTCTGATCGGTTCCTCACTGTAGGATATATCAAGCTGAATCTCAACATCCGTTGGGGAGATAACATGTCAAGGGTCAGATCAATACCATCGTAACATAGACACATGGAAGACACCATGAATTTTTCAAATTCTGACAGTAAAGCTAATCGATACGTAAAAGGCCTGATTCTTTTAGTAATCTCATACGGCCTGATATATCACGGATTTAACTTTCCTTTGCGACCGAACTGAAGAAATTTCTTCTAGGGCAACACTTTCAAGAATAGTTTGTTGTTGATTTGAAATTCAATATATTTACGCTTAAGATCCGCATATGATTTCTGTCAATCTGGAGCTTCTTTCAAATTTTCTCGGATCATTTTTACTTTTTCTTCAGTCTCACGAATTAAATCAACCTCATGTATTTTTTTCTCACTGAGATCAGTTCAATATAATGAAGTTCGACATTTACGACCATACAAAACTTCATAGGATGCAATATTTATTCTTGATTGAAAACTATTATTGTACCCAAATTCAACTAATGGTAAATATGTAACATCCTGAATTAGGGCCTAGTCAGAACAGTGGTTTTGAGACCACAAATCTGAATTGAAAATAATTATTTTATGATTATTATAAGGCCTATGATATGTTTACATGTTTGTGAAAAAATTTCATGAGGAAATTTTATGTCCAAAGTGCTTAATTTGGCATTAAGGACTAAATTGAATAAATTGTAAAACTTGAGTTCTAGAAGCTTCAAGTATGAAATTGAACTGAATTATTAATTAGAGGTCCTTAAAGAGTAATTTGACCAAGTTATAAAAATTTGGACAAAAATGGACATGGTTAAGTAAAATTTTCAAGAAAGGCATTAAGGGTATTTTAGTCATTTAGTAATTAAATGAATTAAAAAGGGGAAAAAAAACAAAAATTTGCTCATCCATCTTCCTCATGGCTAAATGTAGCAAGAGGGAAGCCATGGTTAGGGTTTTCAAGCTTCCAAGCTCAATAATAAGTACTCCCGAGCCCCGTTTTTAACATTCTATGCATTTTTGAAGTCCCAGAAACATGATCTACTCATTTCTACCATTAGTTTGAGCTAGGTTTTATGTTTGAAAAATTGAACCATTCATGACATGTTAGTATTTTGATTTTTAATGGTAGAATATGAAAGATTAAAGCTTGATAAACATCTTTTACTAGGTGATTTTTCATGAAAACACCTAAAAAGGACTAAAATGTAAAAGTTGTAAAAATGGTATAAAAGGGTGTTTTGATGAGAATTTTAGTTTTCTATAGTTATGAAAATGGTTTGGCTAGGCCTATAGAATGGGAAAATTGAATAAAAATCATTTTACAAGCCTTGGGGAAAAAGTGAAAATATGTGAAAGTTTAGAGGTCAAAATGAAAATTTTTAAAAATATGATTTTTGGACCCATATGAATAATGTGACTAATAAGTAAGCTAAATGTGATATTATAGATCAAGGAAAACAAGATTCGGGCTTAGAATGAGGTTGAACAAGGTTATGGACTAATTCAAAATAAGTAGTTGTACTCAAACACAAGGTAAGTTTGTATGATGAAATAAGCAATTTGTTAATGTTATTGCTGTTTATGGTTGAAATCTAAATTGGTATGTTAATTTAGTTGTGATGAATTGATTAGAATATGAAAAAGTGAAATGAAATGAAATGAAAGCTTTTACTATGGTGAGTATACATAACTAATGTAATGTTGTACCATGTGTTTAATGCTTAAATTTTATTATGGAATGTGTTTTAATTATCCCATGAATATGTGGTTGATGCTATGAAAGGGAAACTGCTACTATTGTAAGACTAAATGACATATTGCCATTAAATACGACATCACGAGCAAGTATGCCATGTGCAATTGAGAAAGAATCTTGTTTGAACCTTAGGAATAGTTTAGGATACAAGTGACATGTCACTAGGAATTAAGCAATTTGAGCTCATTGAGTGGTTCGAGTTTGTGATATGTATGAGA
Source organism: Gossypium hirsutum (assembly GCF_007990345.1). Taxonomy (NCBI): domain Eukaryota; kingdom Viridiplantae; phylum Streptophyta; class Magnoliopsida; order Malvales; family Malvaceae; genus Gossypium; species Gossypium hirsutum. The sequence continues at coordinate 53,370,699 of NC_053426.1, read as the reverse complement.
TTCCGAACTTGTTGAGTGGTCCAAGTTCGTGAGATATGTGGCATCCGAACTTGTTGAGTGGTTCGAGTTCATTATGGATGTGAGCATCTGAGCTCGTTGAGTGGTCTGAGTTCATTGTGGATGCGATGCCTATGACTAAGTTCCGAGAAACACTGAGTGTTCTATCGATAGCTAGGTAATCCTTGAGCGGTCGGATACCTATCAGCTTTTGTGAGTAGCCCGTATAGTTACACCTAGATTGGTTACTATATGTGCAAGGTTTCATGTATCCAATAGTATTCCAAGTGTTCAACGGGTATTGATATGTAATGAATGTAATGAAAGTCCCGAGAAGGGCATGTTAAGAGGTATGGTTATATGATATACTGCGATGAGCACAGGTATGTACATTAAATTCATGAGTAATACTTCGGTGAATGATGACTTATGATGAGGAAGTATATGTATATGTATATATATGATAAACAAGTAAAAAGGGTTGAATGGTGAACCATCCTTATGCCTATAATTATGAAATTTGTTGCAATATCATGTTAACTTACACCGTGTAATTGAATAGGGGATCCATGAAATGATGAGTCCATGATCAATGTTACAATGAACTTTTGTTAGTTATTATGAACTTGCACTATAACAGTGTTGGACAGCAGCACTTTTGTGACTTTGAAAATCCACCAAAAATTGTGAAAATTGAATTAGGAACTAAATAAGATATGATATTAAATCTTATTGAGTCTAGTTTCACATAGATGAAACGTTGTAAGCAAAAGACTTTTATACTATGAGATATTTGAACTTTTGTAAGACAGAGTCAGGGTGATTTCGGGCTCCCCTGTCTCAACTTTGGAAAATTACTAGAAATCGTAAAAAAATAATTATGGGTTAAAATTTATATGAATAAGCCCTTAATGAGTCTATTTTCAATAGAATTAGACAAAAACATTATCTGAACCCCTGTTAAGTGATAATTAATTTTTAGTAAAGAAATGTTGAAGCTGTCAAATAGCAGAATAGGGGTAATTTTAAAGAATAAATTGTACTTATTAGCTAGACAAAAAATTCTGAAAATTTTATGCTAAGAATATATATGAGTCTAGTTTTAGGGATAATTTACATATCTTAATTTGGAGTTCCTAGTTCCAGATATAAATAAATTAGTAACTATGACTCGAAAAAACAACTTGACCAAAAAATAAGTAAAAGTGTAATTATGAGTATATTTCCATGGAATCATGTTGATAATTTTCTTATTATTTTCATATGGACTTACTAAGCTTTAAGCTTACCCCTCTCCTTTCCATTTCTTTTAGTGTTGCCAGGTTAGCTCGAGGTTGGAGATTGTCGGAGGCAGCATCACACTATAAAATTATCAAGCTGGGGTATTAATAAATCTTAAGCGTTTTCAAGTGAATGGCATGTATAGAGACTTAGTACTTTATGATATGTGTTTCATGATTTGGAAAATTGAGTTGGCTTATAATGATTCATTTGTATAGAGCCATGAGATATGGCTTATATTTGATCATTGGGTTGTAAACCTAATTGATTTTGCATGACTGTTCTAATGTCTTGATGATGTGCATGTTGCGATGGCTTGATAGCGATGGATGTATGATATGGTATGCATATTTGATGGATGAACTTTGATCAATAGATGTGACCATATTCTTAGTATAAAAGTGTAAATTTAGAGTAAGTTAGTGATGTTGATGAAGAATGAAATTGGTGTGGAATGCCTTAAAAAAACATGTTAATGTGAGTGTGTGATATGTAACATTTAGGATATGAATTAGACATGACTATGAATGCTAGATGATTAAGTTGAGAATATTAACATGAAGATAACCATGGTATAAGGGTATAAGTGGTAATGAAGATGAAAAGGTCAAATGAATATGGTTTGGTATGTCCAGACTTATTATAAAATGAGTATGAGAAATACAAGTATGATGACATGCAAATGCTATGTTTGTGGCTTAATTGAAGATGTTTAATCATTGAATGGATGCCATGTTATATGTCCTTGATGTTGTATAAATGTGTGAGGGTTTATGGTTGACCAAGGCTTGAAAAATAGGCTAATTGTTGGCCACACGGGTAGAGACATGGTTGTGTGTCTCAGCCGTGTGGGTGACACGACCTTAGCACATGAGCATGTGACTTGGCCATGTGACCCCATTTCATTGTTGACGTCATAAACAGAGAGTTACACGGGCTGAGAACACAAGAGTCTCCAAGCCACACGGGTGTGTATGACCACATGGCCTACCTACACATGTGTGTGACTCTCCAAAACTAGAAAATTTTCTAAGTGTTGTAAAGAGTTCGTAAGTTCTTGGTTTAGTCCCGAACCACCCCCGATGTATGTTTTGGGCCTCAAAGGCCCGTATAAGGGACGATCTCCATGTGTTTGAATATTTTTAATTTTGAAAAAAAAATTTTGGCCGGGTTTTACATGTATGTCCATGTTTAAGTCTAGTAATGCCTCGTACCCTATCCCTGTAACACCCCTTACCCGAGATCGTCGCCGGAGTCGAGCGCGAGGCGTTACCAGACTTATCTTACCTATTTGGGGCATAAAAAAATTTTACTTTAAAAAAAAATTCAATTTGCTCACATTCATCCAATAAATCCCTAAAAAGGCCCCCGAGGCCCTAAAACATGCAATCGAAACAGTTCGGGACCAAACTGGGAACATTAAAAAATTTTCGATTACTTACATAAATCAAAACAATTTATTTCACTATTCATAATAAAACTGTCCATCTGCGTAATAGTCACTAAATTAATTATAACTCGAGTTACAAAACTCAAAATTTAAATCCATAAATTTTCCCTGAAACTAGACTCATATATCTTCTTACCATAATTTTTCCAGAATTTTTGGTTTGGCCAATTAGTACAGTTTATTCAGCAGACCTGAACTCTCTTCACTAATTCTCATTATACAGAATTCAGATAATTTTTTGTTTATTTCTAATGAAAATAGACTTACTAAGGAATCTAGACATATAAACTTTGACTTATAATTAATTTTAAAAAATTTCTAGTGATTTTCCAAAGTTGGAACAAGGAATCACGAAGTCACTCTGAACTAGTATTACAGAAATTTAAATATCTCAGAATATAAACTTCCTTTGCCTGCTCTATTTCTTTTCTATGAAAATAGACTCAATAAGCTTTAATTCTATATCTCATTCACCATTTAATTCCATTTCTACAATTTTTAGTGATTTTTCAAAATCACATCACTTTTGCTGTTTCCTAACTGTTCCATGGCCAACTCTTACTCTTTCTTAGTTTCTTTGGATCAAACCTCTTTAGGCTTACATAATACCAAAACATGTTCTTATTTAGCTATATCATAAGCTAATCATTACCAAGTATTCACATGCCATTCTTTAATCATATCATAAGGACATATGCACAAAATAGCCAAGTCTCTATACATGCCATAACTTAAAGTATTTCTAGTCACAAAATACCGAGATAACACGTTGATAGTGTGAGGCGATCTCTGACGTCCTTATGATTTTTTGAGTTGGCTTTGCGATACTATAAAAAGAGAGAAAAGAAAAGGAGTAAGCATAAAGCTTAGTAAGTTTGCATGTAAATAAATAACAACATTCTAAATGAATTATCAAGATAACCTGAACCTTTAGAACATGGACTTATCTTACCTTCCCTTTTGTACACTCTTTGAATTTTCCATTGAACAACTTGGAATACTAAGGATACACGGGTACCTTACCTTTTTAAACTTACCATTGCCATGTCTTGGCATGGTCTTATGTGGTATCCTTGCCTTATGAAATCACCATTTCCATGCCTTGGCATGGTCTTATATGGGATCTTTGCCTTATATTAGTTTATCAATGCCATGTCTTGACATAGTCTTACATGATTTCCTTGCCTTGTAAAACTTACCAATGCCATGCCTTGGCATGGTCTTACTTGGTATCCTTAAACCCTAATGTCATAACATTTGTATCCTACACATTCCTAAGGTTCAACCAGGACTTTTAAATATCATTTCTCTATCAATTCTTGCTTGAATCATCAAGGAAAAAAATTACAAAATAAATATATAGATGCTGAAAAATAACATCATTAATTATAAATAATAAAACATTGCATTTATTTACCGCAAACTTACATCGATACAAAATACGATCAAATATTTTGATTTAGTTCTCAACCTTTTTCTTTCCTCAGTCTAACCCCGAATTTCTTTTTTCTTGATATATAATAGAAAATTTAACTTATTTAATAGTCACATTTATCAAAACAGTCCTTAATTCTAACTTTGGTAAAATTATAATTTTGCCCCTAAACTTTTTCATATTTACAATTTTTCCCCAAGGCTCGAAAATGAAACTTTATCCCTAATTCTTATGTTTTATGACATGCTGATCATTTATTTACCTACGGCAACATCAAATTCCCACTCTAACATGTACTTATGACTGTTAGGTATTTTTACCGATTATGTCATTTTACTCATTTTCACTTAAAATCGCTTAGCTCAAGTCATTTAACATAATTTTAAGCTTCATATTCTACCATAAAACATCAAAATAAACACATTTCACCTATGGGTATTTTTCCAAATATGAACCCTAGTTTAAATTTTTGCTAGAATAAGCTAAATCAAGTTATTAGGACTTCAAAAACGTAAAGAACATTAAAAACGGGGTTTGGAATCACTTACTATGAAGCTTGGAAGCTTGACAAAACCCTAGCTATGGATAACCCTTGAGTTTTGGCCTAATGAAGAAGATGGGCACATTTTCCCATCTTTTTCCCTTTTTTAATCTTTTAATTACCAAATGACTAAAATACCCTTCATTAAAACTTTTGTTATTTTTATCTATGTATGTCCATTTTTTTCCATGAAAACCTAATGGTCTAATTACCATTTACGGACCTCTACTTCAACTATACTCTACAATTTAATCCTTTAGCATCTAAAACTCATATTTATCAACTTTTGCAATTATGCCCTAGTAGGCAAATTAAGCATGATATCTATAAAATTTTCCATCGATAATCTAACACATGCATCTAATCACTCGGTAAATTATAAAAATTAATCAGAATAAACTTTTCTATCTCGAATTCATGGTTTCGCAACCACTATTTCATTTAGGCTCTATTTTTGGGATGTTACATTTCTCCCCCTTTAGGGATTTTCATCCTCGAAAATCTTACCTGTGAAAAGATTTGGATACTGTTTTCGCATAACCTCTTCAGGCTCCCATGTAGCCTCGTCTACCCAATGCCTATTCCATAATACTTTCACAAGTGCAATATTTTTGTTCCTTAGTTGCTTGACCTCTCGAGCTAAAATCTTTAACAGTTCTTTACCATAAGTCATATCCCGCTGAATCTCAACCTTTGTCTGTGAAATCACATGTGAAGGATCAGAATGGTAACAACGTAACATGTACACATGGAACACATCATGAATCTTCTCTAACTCTGGCAGCAAAGCTAACCGATATGCTAATGGTCCAACTCTTTCAGTCACCTCAAATGGTCCAATAAAACATGGACTTAGTTTGCCTTTCTTGCCCAATCTAAAGACTTTCTTACACGGGGATACTTTCAAGAACACTTTGTCACCAACTTGATAATCTCTTTTATTTTCAAGTCTGCATAAGACTACTGTCTATCTGAAGCTGCTTTCAAGCAATCTCTGATAACTTTCTCTTTTTCTTCAGTTTCTTTAACTAAATCAACCTCGTAAATCTGATTTTCTTTAAGCTCTGTCCAATACAAAGATGTGCGACATTTACATCCATAAAAAGCTTCATAAGGTGCCATTTTCAAACTCGACTAGTAACTATTATTATAAGCAAACTCTACCAATAACAGATATTTCTCCCAACTACCTTGAAATTCTAAGACACAACATCTGAGCATATCCTCAAGTATCTAAATAAATCTTTCTGATTGACCATCAGTCTAAGGATGGAAAGCTATACTAAAACTTAACTTTGTGCCCAAAGCTTCCTGTAACTTCTTCCAAAACCGCGAAGTGAATCTTGAGTCTCTATCTGAAATGATCAATAACGGTACTCCATGTAGTCTGACTATCTCTGAAATATATAACTCAGCCAACTTGTCAAGTGAATAATCCATACGAACTGGAATAAAATAAGCCGACTTCATTAGCTTATCAATCACAACCCATACTACATCTTTCTTTCTCGATGTCAACGGCAATCCTATCACAAAATCTATGGCAACTCTTTCCCATTTCCACTCAGGAACTAACACAGGCTGCAATAAACCTGAAGGTACCTGATGTTCAGCTTTTACCTACGACAGATCAAGCATCTAGAAACAAACTCTGAGAGATCTCTCTTCATTCCTACCCACCAATACATTTTCTTCAAATCATTATACATCTTTGTACTACCTGGATGAATAGACAAGGAACTGCTATGTACTTCCTCTAAAATCTTTCGAATAAGCTCATCATTCTTTGGTACACATATCTAATTTCTGAACATTAAACAACTGTCAGAACCGATCTAAAAATCTGACTCTATACCCGACTCACACTGAGCTCTTTTGGCTTGTAACTCATGTCATCTTTTTGAACTTCACAAATTTCTTCAAGAAACATTGGCTTAACTCTTAATTCTGCTAAGATAGAACCATCATCCTATAAGGTTAAACTAGTGTTCAAAGCTCTTAATGCAAATAAAGATTTTCTACTCAAAGCATCAGCAACTACGTTTGCCTTACCCGGGTGATAATCGATCACTAGATCATAATCTTTAATCAACTCTAGCCATCTTCTTTGCCTCAAGTTCAAATCTTTCTGAGTCATCAAGTATTTCAAAATTTATGATCAGTAAATATTCGGCACTTCTCACCATACATGTGATGTCTCCAGATTTTCAACGCAAATACAATGGCAACTAGTTCTAAATCATGTATCGGAGAATTTTTCTTGTGTGGCTTTAGCTGTCTATAGGCATAATCAATTACCTTTCCTTCCGACATAAGTACATAGCCTAGTCCATTCCAGGATGCATCATTGTAAATCACAAACTCTCACTACAGGAAAATAGGGCTTTAGCGGCGTTTTTAGCGGCATTTTATCAAAAAATGCCGCAAAAATTATAAAACACGGAGCAATAGCGGCGTTTTTGGTAAAATGCCGCTAAAAACAGAGCAATAGCGGCGTTTTTTGTTAAAACGCCGCTAAAAACAAAGCATTAGCGGCGCTTTTGGCAGAACGCCGCTAAAAGCCAGAGCATTAGCGGCGCTTTTGGAAGAACGCCGCTAAAAACCAGAGCATTAGCGGCGCTTTTGGAAAAACGCCGCTAAAATTCATATAATCCCTAAAACCCTAAACCCCAAAAAAATAATAAACACTAATCTATAACCCTTAAAACACTAAACCCTTAAATCCTAAAAACCCCTAAACACTAAACTATAACCCCTAAAACCCTAAACTCTAAAAAACATCATATAGATGTTGATGTGTATATACATAGATATTAATGTAAAAGCTTATGTTCATAATATAATGTTTAAGGTTTAAGGTTTAATGTTCATGGTTTAAGGGTTTAGGGTTTATGATATAATGTTTATTGTTTTTGGTTTAGAGTTTGTGGTTTTTTGTTTTACAGTTAGGATCGTAGTACTGTTCATGGTTTTAGGGGTTAGGCTATTAAGGTTTAAGAGTTAGGATTTTTGATAAGATAACAAAAAATCAAATTATTTTTGGGTTTAGGTAAGTAATAAGATTCTTTTTTACTTACTTTTATCCCTTGTAATGTACATATATTTAGGGTTTAGGATATAGGTTTATAGTTTGGGGTTTAGGTTTAGGGTTTACTATTGGAAAATTGAAACAACATTTGGATTTTATTGAGAAAAATTTTAAAAGTAAAAATATAGAAAAACACATGTCAAAAATGAAAAAAATAAAATACTATTAATTAAAATAATTTTAAAGTTATTTTTGGGTATATGACTGATTTTTTTAATTTATATATTAATTAATTTCTTATATAATTATAAAAAAGATAATATTTGTTTTAATATATTAAAATTATCAATATAGTTTAAATTATTTAAGAGATAATGATAAAGTTTATATATATTAAAAAAATAATAGATTTTTAGCAGAGCAAAACGGCACCATTTTGTGTAAAAAAAATAATTTTTTGCGGCGTTTTTTTAAAAAACGCCCAAAAGATAAGCAAACGCCGCAAAAAATCTTACCCAAAACGGTGCCGTTTTATTACCCAAAATGCCTTAAAACTTTTTCCCTAAATCGGTTCCCCCTTCCCCCCGAAATCCCAAAATCTCTTTTTTTTCCCTCCTTTCTTTTTCCCAAAATCAGTTCCCTCCCCCCTCCCCCCTCCCCAAAGAAATCCTAAAATTTCACCTGAAATTAGTAGAAGCAATGGCTGAAGAAGCAGCAGTAGCATCGACGCCGCCTCAATCATCTGCGCCGCCGTTGGGATCTATCGTTATACCGTCACAAAATGGGATCTACCGTTGGGATCTTAGTTTCTTCAGCCATCTGTTTGATCTCTAGGTTTTTTCATTATCAACCTGCTTCTTTTCTGATAAATTGTTCATTTTTTTCTCCATTTGTTACTAAACATTGCACTACTTATTTTCTATCAAAATGGAGGCCAAATAATGAACATTCGAATCGAATAATACTCGAAAAATTTCAAAATCGAGTATTATGATTTCGTTTATTTGAATAGGAAGATCTGTTGCCTCTTTATTTCTTTATTTATTTTGATTTTAATCTTTTTCTTGCAATTTGTGAAAGAAGCCAATGATGAAACTATTTGAGATTTTCTGAAATGCAGTTCTATCTGTGCTGTATGAATTTGTAGAAACTCATGAACTAGGACGGTCTGAGGCTTTCTTTAAACACAAAATAATATCCATATTATCTTATTTAAGATTTTTTACTTCAGTTCTGTCTGTTTATGATGAGAAATCTTTGAATTAGTTATCCCTGTCTGAGTTTTTTAGATGAGATCTTGATATCTGACACAGACAACTGAGTTTTAGTTTTTGTTCTGTTTTTTTAAATGTGGTGCTTAGACAGATGAATTTCAGAGTATTAATCTCGATTTACAGAGGTTTTGACAGACATTGAAACTTAATTAAATTTTAGTCAAGTGGATATTTGCCCAGTGATGGAAAACTCATTGAATGGAGCAGGACTGATTTTCGTGTTAGAGCATTTACTATCTTCATCTGTTCAATCTTTCTTTCTTTCTCCTTCTATTTCTGTTACTCTATCTTCTCTGGTTTCTATCTATAATTCTCTCTTTCTCTATATTCTTCTTTTCTCTTATTCTTGCATCTCTTTTTTCTCACAGCTGATGATTGGTAAATTCTTTTAATGAAAACCAATTCGTTAATACTGCGAATGACCTGATATAGCTATGAGATCTGAGGGCTTTGTTCAACATTTTGAATGTCGAGGTTTGTCATCCAGAATTTGATTTATAATAATCTTGTTTTACATTATAGGGATAAACATTAAATTGATAGAATGTTTTAAAGGATATCCATTATCGAGAATTTTAGAAATTAAAATGAAAATTTTTATAATTTATAGTCAATGGTTGGTATGATGTGACTCTGAAATTGCAGCAAATGTGGCCTCATTTTTCTAATCATTGATGAGTTGTATTTTGATAACATTTGACTTGAAAGAGGCTTTGTTCAATTTTGATCTGATGGTTGGCCTCAATACATTGTTGTTTGTTTTTGAGATGTTTCGTTATCTACTTATCATTTGTTTTTGGCTGTTTAGTTAAGATGACCCATTAAATCATGTGGATGGCCTCTTCATGGGGATCTGCTCTGGAAAAGGGAGACATTGTTCACGCAACTACGAGGAATTTGGGTTAGTTTTTCTTCTCTCTTTGCTGTCTTTGGTTCATCTGATGACTTTGTTTTGCTTTTATTCGGTATAAACAATGATTACAGTTGGTTTTAGTGGCATTTTTGTTTATTCTTTTTGGGTTAGGATAAAATCAAAGTGGTGAGTAGCACAGACATTCCCTTTTTTACATGTATTCATTTTCTTTAAGCTGCCAAAATAACAAAATAAGGACTTCCAATTTTGTGAAGAGAGCAAGGAAAAAGATAAGGTTGAGGGCCTCTTTAAAATTTATATATTTTTTAAATAAGTCTTATTTAAGCATGAAGGGAACAAGTTGTACTTGTATGTAAGTTACGAAGCAGAAAGAGATCTAAATAATTAGTGGATGATAGAAATTTCATATGATCAAGAATAGCCGCCATGGATCCCCGGATGTAAGCCGTGTCAAGAGTCATTACCACATGAACTGCTTGATCCGAGCACAAGATGGAGGCTTCACCATCTGATTCATCTTCATCAACCAGCACAGCACAATCTGGAGAGTTGTAGAATTGTGGGGCTTCTTTGAATTGTTGGGTTATTGGTGTAGCGACGGTGACACTATTAGAGGCCAAGGCAATGACAGTGAAGAGTAACACAAGGAGCAAATCAAAGCATGGTAGTTTACTCATTAGTGAAAAAGGGATGGTACGGTAAAGGACTTCAGGAGAGGATTTGAAAACAGGGAAGGGTGAACTGAAAATTGGTGGCTAAGGCTGAAGAATGAGGTTACGGAAGGGGACCTTTTACGGTGGCTGGTTAGTCTTAGAATTTTCTTTGAGGGGAAGTTGTTGTGTTCACATTGATTCTAGATTGTTTTGCTTTGCTTTGCATAATGTGTTGAATTTTGTTCTCTATATATATGTATTCAAAAGGGTCCACACTATGGTCCTACATCCTTTTCCATCAACTCTCAAATGCTATTTCCTCATTTCACTCAATAAAGAAAGCTTTGCATTTTGGTAAAGAATTAGAGTTTCTCTCCGACGGTAACAAATTAATTGAGGTTTTGATCATAGTGTATATATATTTGTATGTTTTTAGTAATAGGCAAAGGTTTGTATAACTATGTTTGATTACGATATTTGTTGAATAATATGAAATCTCAATTTCCTAATAAATATTCGATGTAGTGCTAATAAAATATATTGTATTTATTAATTAAACATAAGCTATAAAATTCACATGAAAAACATTTTGTATCTTATAAATAAATCCTTATTATTGTCTAAATAAATGAAATTACTTTTCCTTTCATTTTGTATCATATGATCTTGAATTTCATATGATAGAAATTTATATATTTTTCTTGCAATGGGTAAATTTGTCTTGGGTTGAAATTGATAAGGGATATGTTTACAGAAGAGCAAAATGAATTAGTTGAATCTGCGGCAGAGATGCTTTATGGTTTGATTCATGCTCGATACATATTGACAAGCAAAGGAATGGCAGCTATGGTAAGATGTTTCCCAAGATATTCATTGTGATAGTTCCTTATTTTCTTATACATGTAAATTGGGCAGTTTATTACGATGGATTTTTTTAAACTTTTACAGCTAGAGAAGTACAAGAACTATGATTTTGGAAGATGTCGAACTTCTACATTTTTCCCAAGGTTTGGTTACTATTTTTTTTATAAATTTGTGCAAATTGGCCTACCAGTTCTGTGTTTGTTTATGTCAAGTCGTCATTCTATTGGAAGGTAGAGCACTAGACCTCTGAATCTTCATTCTATCCATCAATTATCACAAAAGTTGAATGTTTTTCAACATTGTTTAAATTCATATATGAAACTGAAAATGTTGATATATGTTGCTTGAATTCAAAATGCTAATGTTCAGTTGCATTGTAAGATAAACTTCCTGGTTTACTTGTCAGCATTCTTTCTTTTGCAATTAAATGGATTGTCCTTGTTTTTCCAATTATTGCTTCTTTCTTTTGGCTGATTGTTTTTCTTTTCTTTCTGATGAGTTGGATAATTTCATAATCTACAGAGCATGGAGAAGTTCTTTAAGTTCTCCATTATGATGTTGGACAGAAATATGAACCACATCATGATTACTTCTGCTTATCATTTCTGCTCTTACAGAGGACACAAAAGCTCTCAATCAGCTTGTATGTCAATTTATTTTATTTTTTCTCCTTTTTGCTTATATGCATAAATACTTATTTTTTGCCCAAGCTAGTTAGAGTCTAAAGTTAATTGCAAAATTTTGATAAACTTTTTAGTGTTTTGTTTTAGTCTCTGATCTTGTATTTGATGGCATGGCAGAACACACTTATCCAGGATGGGAAGGAGATGGCATCAGTGCGTGCTTTATACTTATCGCAGCTGTGTCAAAGCACTTCCTCAGGTATTTTAGCCTTAGTTGATTTTAATTTATACATATTTTTAAGGTAAACAATGTTCTAATATAATCTGCTAGTTTTAGTGTAAAGCAATGTTTTAATATATTGCTGTTCCATTTTTGGCTCGCAAGCATGGGTTCTACACTGTCACTTGTCACCCCAAAAACATTGAGCACATTCTCTAGAACCGGTTCGATAATTACCCCAAAGGGCCTCATTGGCAGGCTGCATTTCATGATCTTTTGGGGTAAGGGATCTTAACTAGTGATGGAGAGTCGTGGCTCATACAGAGGAAAATAGCAGCACTTGGGTTCACGACCAGGACACTCAGGCAAGCCATGGGTCATCGGGTTAATAGGACTATCAAGAATCGTCTATGGTGTATTTTGGACAAAGCATCAAATGAGAAGAAAGTGTTTGTGGGCACGGCTTACCTTTGGCACAGACCAATAAACATTTTCTCCGGAGAAAATGTAAAACATATTGGCAGATATTTACTGGATTAGCTAAGGTTATATATATATATGTAAAACATATTGGGATATGACCTTAGACCAATATTATTTTGACCAATAAACAATTTATATAATATATTTTTCATATAATTTTGTATTATTTAAATTTGCATGTTTTGGTTGGATTTCATGGTATATTTGCTATTTTGGTTGAATTTATTGCAGGAGGGTTGGATATAGGTGCAAAAATACATATGGCAAAATTGGGTAAATTGGCGGCGTTTTTTATAAAAGCACCGCTAAAAGTCCTGGTCTTTAGCGGCGTTTTTCATAAAAGTGCCGCTAAAAGTCCTAGTCTTTAGCGGCATTTTTCATAAAAGCGCCGGTAAAAGTCCCGGTCTTTAGAGGCGTTTTTATAAAAGCGCCGCTAAAAGTCCTGGTCTTTAGCGGCGTTTTTTCCAAAAAAAACCACGAACTTTTGCGGCGTTGCATATAGTGACGTTTTTTGCGGCACTTGGTAAAGCGCCGCTAAAAGTATTAGTGGCGCTTAAAAACGCCGCTAAAGGAAAAAAAACGCCGCTAAAAGTCTATTTTCCTGTAGTGTCTTTACCCAATTCTAGTTGTACTAAGACAGGAGCTTCAGTCAACAATGCCTTGTCAAAACTCTACTGACACTTTTCAGTCTATTCATGGAGTAGCTATCATGGAAAATCCCTTTACAAATCATCTATAATAACCGGCAAGACTAAGAAAACTTCTAACCTCTGATACATTCCTAGAAGGTTTCCAATAAAAAATGGCTAAAATCTTGCTCGGATCAACTCTAATACCTTCACCTGAGACTATATGTCCAAGAAAACCAACTTCTCGTAACTAGAACTCACTTTTGCTAAACTTGGCATAAAGCTAATTATCTCTCAAAGTCTATAAAATTGTTCTCAAATGCTCTGAATGCTCAGTCTTATCATGAGAATAAATCAAGATATCATTAATGAACACAACTACAAATTTATCCAAGTAAGGTCTAAAAATTCAATTCATTAAGTGTATAAAAATGGCAGCAGCATTAGTCAAGCCAAATGGCATCACAAGGAACTCATAATAGCCATGCTTAGCCCGGAAAGCAGTCTTCGGAACATCTGACTCTTTAACTCGCAACTGAAAATATCTGGATCTCAAATCTATCTTGGAGAACACAGTAGCTCCCTTCAATTCATCAAAAAAATCGTCAATTCTAGGTAGTGGATACTTGTTCTTAACAGTCACCTTATTAAGCTACTGATAATCTATGCACAATCTCATCGAACCATATTTCTTTTTCACAAAGAGCACTGGTGCACCCCATGGAGAACAACTAGGTCTTGCAAAGCCTTTCTCTGTTAGTTCCTACAACTGAACTTTCAATTCTCTCAATTCCATTGGAGTCATTCTATAAGGAGCAATAGAAATTGGTGTTGTACCCAGAACCAATTCAATACCAAACTCAACTTGTTTGATAAGAGGCAAACCTGGTAGTTCTTCTAGAAACACATCAGGAAACTCACATACCACAAGAACTGATTTAATTTTCAATTTTGGATCTTTAGTATTCAACACAAATGTAACACCCTGAATTTGGGCCTAGAAGTTTTAGGCCTTGAGCATGGCAGTGGTTGAAGGCTTGTTTTAGTGGTTAAGTGTGTTGAGAAGTGTTGGAGAAGTCCTGGGTTCAAACCTGGACTCTAGCAAAAATTTTGGTTTAAGGTGAATCAAACCCTAGGTGTAGTAGATAGGCCTTAAGAATATTGTTGGAGAAATTGTGACACAAAAAGCCTTGTGGCTTAGTGGCAAGTAGCGTATGGAGCATTTAAGGGGAGGCATGGGTTCGAACCCCATGGCAAGCAAAGAGCATTTATTTTGCTAACAGAGGGCGGCAAGAGTTGGTGTTGAATTTAAACTCTGATTGTGACAGCCCTAAATTGACCCTAGTCGAAAAGTGGTTTTGGGATCGCTAAACCGAGTCACCAAAGCATTGGAGTATAATATTTATTGTCTAAAATATGTGAATATGAGTGTGCGAAAGTTTTGAGCTTCGATTTGGTCAATTGCATGTGAATTTAGTTAATAGGACTTATGTGTGACACTTTGAAATGTGATGGGTTAATCTATAAGGATCTATTAGTGCATGTTATGAAAATAATGGGTTTGCATGTCAAATTTCCACCTATGACAAGTAGTGGCCGGCCATGCTATGGGTTAAAATGTATTATAAACATTTTATGTTAGTGTTTTATGTTAGAAATAATAAAATAAAGAACATGGGTAATAAAATAATAGTGGTTAGTAGGGGAGAAACAAAAAATTAGCTACGTTGCTCCTCCATTGCCGTGAATTGAAGGAAGAAGAAGAGGGGAAGTTCGGCCAAGGTGGTTCTTTAGATTAAGGTATGTTCAATGTTGCTTTTGGAGGTTTACACATCCTTTGGAGGGTTAGCCTACTTCTATTTATCTCATGGATGAAATTGGGGTTGTTGGAGAGTTAGGATTCGGCTAAGAGGCTTCAAAATTTTAGTTGATGCTTTGATACTACTAGCATGTTAGCTATATGGATGTGTTAAGTTACTTGAAATGTTAGATAAATTTGAACTCCCTACCAAATTCTTTAGGCAACCCATGTTAGAAATTTCGGTATTGAGATGTCTAGACCTTTCGGCCATTGTAGCTACGGAGGAATAAAGTTTTTGTTTCTTGTTAAATTGGATGAATCTTGTTGTATGAGTGTTTGAACAAACTATGATTAAATGGATGCATAGATTCAAAGTGGGAAGAATTGGCTATTATATTTGATGCTAATGCCGAATATGAAGATGATGAACTTGAATAAATAATATTCAGCTAGCATGATAAGTTATGAAATATTAAGTAGATGATATAATTGATTGGTGAAGTGGCTAATAGGGATTTTTAATGAAATTATGCCAAGGCCGAATGTATCATGAAATAAATAAAAATGCCAAAAGTGCATTATGTGCTTATATGTGTATTCGACCAAGGAAGTTCGATATGAAGCTTTGATAGGTTTGAGAGATGAATGACCGAATGAGCTATAGGTTATGTATGGATGAATTTTATGCATATGTGTGTGTGTGGCATTAGTAGTTAGTGGCATTCGGCATTGTTTAATTAAAATTAGAAATGAATGCTTGAAAGTTAAATAGGTCGCTCTAATGACCAAATATGCTAAAAGCTAATATATGGACAAATGATACGAATGAATTGGTTTTTGAAATGTATATGGTTGCCGTATGTATGTGTTTGATTGAGAAGTAAATTTGTTTGATTTAGCTCAAGAGCTTAGAGGATCAAAGTTGGATAAGGGAAAGGAAAAAGTGATCGAATAGCCGTTGAAATCATTCGACAACCTCCGAGGTAAGTCTTTGAGTAATGAAATTTAGCTCACGATTTAATAAGGCAATTATTTGTCTATGAGCATAATAATTAACTCGTGACTTGACGATTCTACTTGAATTACATGGTAAAATAAATAAGTAAGGTATTTACTTGTAGCCGAATGGTTATAGAAATCTTGTGGATTAATGAATCGATCGATGTATGGTTAGTAAACATGTTGTAATTGTATTCGAATATCAGGAATGATATCCAGATGTGATATGATATATATATGCATATACGTGTGAATGCTAATCGGGGTCTAAATTCGAGCTTGGTCTCGAAGGGCTTTTGAGCCAGTGCTAATAACCGAACTTAGTTTCGAAGGGCTTTTTAGAGCCAGTGTCATAACCGGACTTAGTTCCGAAGGGCCTTCGAGCCAGTAGTCTAATCCGAGCTTGGTCTCAAAGGGCTTTTGATCCGGTGCTAAGAGTTGGACTTTATTCCGAAGGATGTTGCACCAGCATAATATTTGAGGGTGAAAACCCGTAAGTGTTCTTACGAGAAATCATATAATACATGCTGGAATAATTTTAATAACATGCGCTACTTACTGTAAGACAACCAGGTAAGTAATTTACCCCTGTTGAGAATGTGAATATACTTCAATTATGACTTTGAAATTTGATGGGAATGCTTAGCACATTATTTAAATCATCCGAACGTTTATGACCTGATTATGATGTATGAGTTCCGAATATGAGAGTTCAATGTCATTGTTATGAATGTGTCTGCATATGCATGAAATGGATAGGGACATTTGAGATGAGAGCATTCGGTTGTGGATTGGAGTTGGTCGGATAAATTGGTTTCACCTTTGTGATATTAATGATAAAAGTGATATCTCGGTTATGTTTCTATTCGGCCAAGGGATGAACAAATAAACTTGATATTATTATGTCATTCCTTTAAATGATTTCATTGCTTAAAACTTACTAAGCATCGAAATGCTTATTCTCTGCTTTAATTCTCTGTTTTATAGATTTTGCTCGTCAGCTATCGGACTCGAGATTGTCAAAGTCGAAGTCGTCCACACTATCTAAGCCACTTTTTGGTACTCTTTTAGTTCAATTTTGAAAACGGCATGTATAGGGCTGACCCTTGTTGTTAATTAAGTACCCTTTTGTAATGTGTATTTGTATAGCCATGCGAAAATGGCTCGTATATTTCGAAGTATAACATTATGGTCTTGTGATATGGTTATTAAGTGGTGTGGAAATGTTTGGTAATGACTAGCCATTGGAATGGCCAATCACGGTCCTATTGGTGCTACGTACGTCATGGCTAATCGGGATTACCCTTGATAATAATGTATGTCAATTTGCTAGTTGATTCATGGAAAACTATGAATAGGTGAAATCTGCCTTAAAATAGATGCTGACAGCAGCAGTGATGTGAGTTTGAAAAATCACTAAAAATAGTAGAAATGTAATTAAATAATGAATAAATTATGTAAACGAACCTTGATGAGTCTATTTTCATATGGAAGAAGCGAAACGACCATAGGAGCCGTATTTTATGATATGTTTAAGTTTTCGTGAAAAAGGGCCAGAACGATTACTGGATCCCCTGTTCTGACTTTGAAAATTTACCATAAATTAACCAAAGACAATTAGACGTCATGCTTCATATTTATGGATTCCTTTTTGAGTCTAGTTTCATTAGAAACAAACTTCATAAGAATTGAAGCTCTGTACATGGAGATATCTAAGTCGTAATGCATGAAGGTCAGAGTAGTCAAACCCTAAAACAGGAGAGAATTTAACTAATAAACTGTACTAATTGGCTCGACCAAAAATTCTAGAAAAAAAATTTGTAGATGGAAATATAAGTTTAGTTTTAGGGAAAATTTACGGAATTCAGTTTTCGAGTTTTGGAACTCGAGATATGATTTTTAAGGTGACAGTGACGCAGTTAACCAGCTTGTCTGGAAATTTTAAAATGAACTGTGTAAGTAAATGAATTAAGTCCGTTAGCACCTCCTGTTCGACTCCGGCAACGGTCTCGAGTACGGGGTGTTACAATTTTATTGGTATCAGAGCTACAGTTTAATCGATTCTAGGACTACCGTACTACGTTCGGGTCTAGCTATACATGCCATTGTATGTTTATTTGATAGTGTGGCGATTTCTGACAGTTAAAAATGTGTTTATTTATAGTAATGGATCCCGATCCCAACCGAGCGGTAGCTGATGACCTTGAGAGTGTAGCGCCTGCTCCCGCACAAGGGACAGCGCCGGTGGACTCTCAACCTATTGCTAGTAATCAGAATGACGAAGCTAGACAGGCTTTTTATAGCGTGATGAATGATTGGTTCAACCAATACATTCGAACTAATACGGCTGTTCCACAACCTCCATTCCCGACTAATACAACCCCCGCACCTACAATACCTCCGGTAACTGACCAAATAAGGTCAAATAAGCCCCCAGTTGACAGAATCCGAAAACACGGGGCTACTGAATTTTAAGCTACGGACAGCGATGATGCCGAGCAAGCTGAATTTTGGTTGGACAACACTATTCGAGTACTCGATGAATTATCTTGCACACCCGATGAATGCCTATAGTGTACTATCTCCTTGCTACATGATTCTGCCTACTATTGGTGGAATACGTTGATTTCTGTTGTGCCCATAGAGCAAGTAACTTGGGAGTTTTTCCAACCCGAGTTTCGAAAAAAGTATATCAGTTAGAGATTCATTGATCAAAAACAGAAGGAATTTCTTGAACTTAAACAAGGTTCCATGTCGGTTACTGATTATGAACGAAAGTTTGTAAGGCTTAGCCGGTACGCTCGAGAATGCATTTCTTCAGAAGTTGTGATGTGTAAACGTTTCGAGGATGGACTGAACGATGATATAAAGCTGTATGTTGGCATTTTAGAAATCCGAGAATTTGTGGTACTTGTCGAACGAGCTTGCAAAGCTGAAGAGCTCAGTAAGGAGAAAGGAAAAGCTGATATGGGAGCAAAGGAGTTTTGTAAGAGATCTTCGGGAAAGCCCTTTCAACAGTTATCGAAGAAATATAGAGATGGTTTAGGCCGATCTAGGGACACTTCGGGCTTTTCTAGACGAGATCGTGATCGACCCCCTGTGGGTACACGAGTCACTTCGGTGGCCAGTGTTGGAAATGATCGTCGAGACAGGACGGAGTGCCAGTATTGTGGTAAATGGCATTCGGGAAGTTGTAGATTCCATGACCACTCCTGTTATAAGTGCAGATCAGCTGACCACTTTATCAAGGATTGCCCGAGACTGTCTGAACAGAATGTAAATCAGAGTGGGAAACTGGGTGCTACTACTGCTCGAGGTAGACCATCTAAGAATGCGGGAAATCCTAGTGGCGGTCAGAGAGGATCTAGAGACGCTACAACCAGATCTGAGGCTCGTGCTCCTACCAGAGCTTATGCTATACGTACACGCGAGGATGCTTCTTCGCCTGATGTTATTACCGGTACATTGACTCTCTTTGATACCAATGTGATTGCATTGATTGACCCTGGTTCTACTCATTCTTATATATGTGAGACTTTAGCATCCATTAAGACTTTACCTGTTGAGTCTACTGAGTTCGTTATTAGAGTGTCGAACCCTTGGGTCATTGTGTGCTTGTTGATAAAGTGTGTAAGAAATGTCCCCTAGTAATCCGAGGTTCCTGTTTTCCGGCCGATTTGATGCTTTTACCGTTTGATGAATTTGATGTTATCCTCGGTATGGATTGGTTAACCGTACATGATGCAATTGTAAATTGCAAAAGAAAAACCATTGATTTGAGGTGTGTAAATAATGAGATAATCCGAGTTGAGTCTACTGGCTTGAGTAGGTTGCCAGCTATAATATCATCGATGTTGGCTCAGAAATATGTAAGAAAGGGGTGTGAAGCATACCTTGCGTATGTACTTGATGACAAAGAGTTAGAAAAGAAGCCTGAATCTGTGCTGGTGGTTTGTGAATATCTGGATGTTTTTCCCGAAGAATTACCGGGTTTACCACCTGTTCG
This sequence comes from Gossypium hirsutum, assembly GCF_007990345.1. Classification (NCBI taxonomy): domain Eukaryota; kingdom Viridiplantae; phylum Streptophyta; class Magnoliopsida; order Malvales; family Malvaceae; genus Gossypium; species Gossypium hirsutum. Next base: position 53,350,541 of record NC_053426.1, on the reverse strand, counting down.
GGAGGTAGAGTTTGGTATTGAGCTTGTACCTGGGACTACACCGATTTCGATATCTCCGTATCGTATGGCACCAACAGAATTAAAGGAATTGAAAGCTCAGTTGCAAGAGTTGACGGATAGAGGCTTCGCTCGACCAAGTTTCTCACCTTGGGGTGCACCAGTATTGTTTGTGAAAAAGAAGGACGGAACCATGAGGTTGTGCATCGATTATCGTCAGCTGAATAAAGTGACTATAAAGAATAAATATCCGTTACCACGCATTGATGATCTGTTTGATCAACTAAAAGGAGCCTCAGTGTTTTCAAAGATTGATTTGAGATCGGGTTATTATGAGTTGCGAATTCGAGATTCGGATATACCCAAAACTACTTTCAGAACGAGATACGGTCACTACGAGTTCTTAGTGATGCCGTTTGGGCTCACTAATGCCCCCGCAGTATTTATGGATTTGATGAATCGGATCTTCAGACTGTTTTTGGATCGGTTTGTAGTTGTGTTTATCGATGATATTTTGGTCTATTCGAGAAATGAAACCGATCATGCTGAACACCTGGGATTAGTGTTGCAAATTTTACGGGATAAGCAGTTATATGCTAAGTTCAGTAAGTGTGAGTTCTGGTTAAGAGATGTTAGCTTCTTGGGACATGTGGTATCTGCATCGGGTATTCAAGTTGATCCGAGCAAAATTTTAGCCATACTTAACTAGAAGCCTCCGAAAATATTACTGAAGTTCGGAGCTTTTTGGGACTTACCGGTTACTACAGATGGTTCATAAAGGGTTTCTCGATGATAGCCACACCAATAACGAAACTACTTCAGAAAGATGTTAAGTTCAAATGGACAGAAAAGTGTCAGAAAAGTTTCGATCAACTGAAAACTTATTGACTGAAGCTCCAGTACTAGTGCAGCCCGAATCAGGCAAGGAGTTTGTCATTTACAGTGATGCATCCTTACTTGGGTTGGGTTGTGTATTGATGCAAGAAGGTCGAGTTGTGGCATATGCGTCGAGGCAATTGAAGCCACATGAGAAAAATTATCCAACCCATGATCTCGAATTAGCTGCCATCGTATTCGCTTTGAAAATATGGCGACATTACCTATTTGGCGAGAAGTGCCATGTATTTTCGGATCACAAAAGTCTCAAATATTTGATGACTCAAAGAGACTTGAATCTGCGACAAAGACGTTGGCTTGAGTTGTTAAAAGATTATGAGCTTGTCATTGACTATCACCCGGGAAAGGCTAATGTGGTTGCGGATGCTTTAAGTCGTAAATAACTGTTTGCTTTACGAGCGATGAATGTACACTTGTCTGTTCTATCCGACAATGTGTTAGTAGCTGAATTAAAGGCCAAACCATTGTTGATTCATCAAATTCGTGAAGCTCAGAAAGTCGATGATGAATTGGTTGCAAAATGGGCTGAATGTGTTTCGAATATGGAATTAGAGTTTCAAATTGATGATGACGATTGTTTGAGGTTCAGAAGTCGTTTGTGTGTTCCAAGAAATTCAGAACTTATTTCGATGATTCTGAACGAAGCTCATTGTAGCCGAATGTCAATTCACCCAGGGAGTACGAAAATGTACAACGATCTGAGACGTCAGTTTTGGTGGCATGGTATGAAACGAGACATTTCCGAATTTGTTTCGAAGTGTTTAATATGTCAACAAGTGAAAGCGAAACATCAAGTGCCTACAGGTTTACTTCAGCCGATCATGATACCTGAATGGAAATGGGATCGAGTCACGATGGATTTTGTATCTGGGTTGCCAATGTCGGCAAGTAAGAAAGATGCGATTTGGGTTGTTGCTGATAGATTGACTAAGTCGGCTCACTTTTTCCCCGTACGTACAGGTTTTTCATTGGATAAACTAGCTGAATTGTATGTTTCTCAGATTGTGAGATTACACGGGGTACCTATTTCTATTGTGTCGGATAGAGATCCGAGGTTCACCTCGCGATTTTGGAAGAAATTGCAAGAAGCCTTGGGTACCAAGTTGCATTTTAGCACCGCTTTTCATCCACAGACTGATGGTCAATCCGAGCGGATAATTCAGATACTCGAGGATATGTTGAGATGTTGCATCCTTGAGTTTAGTGGTTCATGGGAGCGGTATTTACCTTGGATTGAATTCACTTACAACAATAGTTTTCAATCAAGCATTAAGATGGTACCTTACGAGGCTTTGTACAGTCGTAAATGCTGTACACCGTTGATTTGGACCGAACTCGGTGAGAGTAAAATTTTCGGAGTTGATTTGATTAAAGATGCTGAGCAGAAAGTAAAAATAATTCGTGAGAGTCTGAAGGCAGCATCAGCTCGTTAGAAGTCATACTCGGATTTAAAACGAAGAGATATTGAGTATCAGGTGGGAGACAAAGTGTTTCTTAAGGTTCACCTTGGAAAAAGATACTCAGATTTGGCCGTAAGGGCAAACTGAGTCCGAGGTTATTGGGACATATGAAATATCCGAACGAGTTGGTCCAGTTGCGTATAGATTGATTTTACCCCTGAACTTGAAAAGATTCACGACGTCTTTCATGTTTCGATGCTTCGACGTTATAGATTTGATCCATCGCACATAATTAATCCATCAGAGGTTGAAATTCAATCCGATATGAGTTATGAAGAAGAACCGATTCGTATCCTACCTAGTGAAGTGAAAGAGTTGCGAAACAAAAGGGTTCCGTTAGTAAAGGTGTTGTGGCTCAAACACGGAATCGAAGAAGCTACTTGGGAAACCGAGAACTCTATGAAAGAACGATACCCAAACCTATTTACCAGTAAGATTTTCGGGGACGAAAATTTCTTAAGTGGGGGAGAGTTGTGACAGCCCTAAATTGACCCTAGTCGGAAAGTGGTTTCGGGATCGCTAAACCGAGTCACCAAAGTATTGAGCATAATATTTATTGTCTAAAATATGTGAATATGAGTGTGTGAAAGTTTTGAGCTTCGATTTGGTCAATTTCATGTGAATTTAGTTAATAGGACTTATGTGTGACACTTTGAAATGTGATGGGTTAATCTATAAGGATCTATTAGTGCATGTTATGAAAATAATGGGTTTGCATGTCAAATTTCCACCTATGACAAGTAGTGGCTGGCCATGCTATGGGTTAAAATGTATTATAAACATTTTATGTTAGTGTTTTATGTTAGAAATAACAAAGTAAAGAATATGGGTAAGAAAATAATAGTGGTTAGTAGGGGAGAAACAAAAAATTAGCTAGGTTGCTCCTCCATTGCCGTGAATTGAAGGAAGAAGAAGAGGGGAAGTTCAGCCAAGGTGGTTCTTTAGATTAAGGTATGTTCAATGTTGCTTTTGGAGGTTTACACATCCTTTGGAGGGTTAGCCTACTTCTATTTATCTCATGGATGAAATTGGGGTTGTTGGAGAGTTAGGATTCAGCTAAGAGGCTTTAAAATTTAGTTGATGCCTTGATACTACTAGCATGTTAGCTATATGGATGTGTTAAGTTACTTGAAATGTTAGATAAATTTGAACTCCCTACCAAATTCTTTAGGCAACCCATGTTAGAAATTTCGGTATTGAGATGTCTAGATCTTTCGACCATTGTAGCTATGGAGGAATAAAGTTTTTGTTTCTTGTTAAATTGGATGAATCTTGTTGTATGAGTGTTTAAACAAACTATGATTAAATGGATGCATAGATTCAAAGTGGGAAGAATTGGCTATTATATTTGATGCTAATGCCGAATATGAAGATGATGAACTTGAATAAATAATATTCAGCTAGCATGATAAGTTATGAAATATTAAGTAGATGATATAATTGATTGGTGAAGTGGCTAATAGGGATTTTTAATGAAATTATGCCAAGGCCGAATGTATCATGAAGTAAATAAAAATGCCAAATGTGCATTATGTGCTTATATGTGTATTCGGCCAGGGAAGTTTGATAGAAGCTTGATAGGTTTGAGAGATGAATGACCGAATGAGCTATAGGTTATTATGGATGAATTTATGCATATGTGTGTGTGGGCATGTAGTTAAGGCATTCGGCTTGTTTATTAAATAGAAATGAATGCTTGAAAGTTAAATAGGTCGCTCTAATGACCAATATGCTAAAAGCTAATATATGGACAAATGATACGAATGAATTGGTTTTTGAAATGTATATGGTTGCCCGTATGTATGTGTTTGATTGAGAAGTAAATTTGTTTGATTTAGCTCAAGAGCTTAGAGGATCAAAGTTGGATAAGGGAAAGGAAAAAGTGATCGAATAGCCGTTGAAATCATTCGACAACAACCGAGGTAAGTCTTTGAGTAATGAAATTTAGCTCACGATTTAATAAGGCAATTATTTGTCTATGAGCATAATAATTAACTCGTGACTTGACGATTCTACTTGAATTACATGGTAAAATAAATAAGTAGGTATTTACTTGTAGCCGAATGGTTATAGAAATCTTGTGGATTAACGAAAAGGGATTATTTATTTGTGTGGGATTAATGAATCGATCGATGTATGGTTAGTAAACATGCTATAATTGTATTCGAATATAAGGAATGATATCCAGATGTGATATGATATATATATGCATATACGTGTGAATGCTAATCGGGGTCTAAATTCGAGCTTGGTCTCGAAGGGCTTTTGAGCCAGTGCTGATAACCGAACTTAGTTTCGAAGGGCTTTTTAAGCCAGTGTCATAACCGGACTTAGTTCCGAAGGGCCTTCGAGCCAGTGTCTATCCGAGCTTGGCTCGAAGGGCTTTTGAGCCGGTGCTAAGAGTCGGACTTTATTCGAAGGATGTTGCACCAGCATAATATTTGAGGGTGAAACCGTAAGTGTTCTTACGAGAATCAATTCATAATAAATCACATGGCTGGACATAGTAATTCTGTAATTAATTTCAATATGCGCGTATCTTGACTTATTAAACACCAAGTATGTATGATTTGATATTTCCGTTGGGTTGTGTTTGTG